>NC_056741.1:672105623-672185623 GCF_019279795.1 Protopterus annectens | reverse complement strand
AGGAAATGTTCTAGTTGGTCGTGGACAACGTTTTGAAATATTTTGGCTAGAGACCTTAATACGCCTGTTCACCTGCAATCTTTAACCCCATTATGGACCCTACCTTTTGGGAGAGACATGATGATAGGTTCATAGGCCATTACTACGCTAATACCTTAAGAGATCTTACAAGCTGTAGATCAATGTGTGTGTATGTACCTTTAAGAAGCTATTCAAGGGCTTGCATAAGTGTATAAATACTGGACACAAGTGAGCCTGACTGCTATTTTGTAGTAAGCTGTTGAGATGTAAGCATGTATGTATGTAAGGTCTGCCTGTTAATCAGTTCATTTACATTTTATGATGCTGCTATCCATCATGTGTTTCTATGTATTAAAGCATCTAACAGAAATACCCCGCCTGCTTGTCATCTATGTTAGAGAGGGAAGAGCGACACAAGCTTAGCCATTATTACCCAAAGTTTACCCGATTTTCAATCCCTAAAGGTTAGAAAATGGCTCACATTTGTGCCTATGCCTGAATATTTAGACTGCTCTTTTCCACAAGGGACATGGAAGCCACCCCAGGACTGAATTTACAATTCCCCATCCACTGATCGAAACTACATTTGAAGAGGGTTAAAGAAGGGCTCTGCTTTACGTAAATAGTAAGACTGTTCCAGACAAGGGGTGATATCTGAGACACATATCTGTCTCTCCAGGATGTTTTGTTCATGTCACAAACCAGGTTTAGATCCCTTGATTGAGTGACCCTCATGCAGTTTGTCTTGTGAGTATGTAACAGTTCCATCAGGGTTGGATTACTGAGAGGTTAGTAGGTTAGACATACATCATCCCTTAATATTTAGTAGGAGACAGAGTAAAAGGATAGAGCTTTTAGTCTATCTGTATAGGGCATGTTATTTACACCCTGTATTTTTTTTTTCTAATGAACCACTGAGGCCACTCTAGCTGTTGCAAGTTCCTGGTCAAGTACATCCAAAAGGTAAATTGTACTCGGTTATTGGTCTGATGAGACCCGAGTACAGTGGAACTATAACTTCCTTTGATCTGGATGCCACGCCCTTACTTATAAGCTGTGCCATATAGAAGAACTTCCTCACCACTGTAGGCACATGGCAGTCAAATTTCAGGCTACTGTCTATCTGTGTAGCTAGATCTTTCACCTCTGAGTCTACTCTTAGAGCTGTGGTATTAATGTTGTAATTTGCAGGGGTATCTGACTTCCCAAAGGGTATGATTGTATGTTTTTTGTACCTTAGGTTTTAGGCCATGACTCTGAAACCAATCGTTTGTCTATGTCAGACCCTTCTAAGGGATACCTACATTATCGGGGGATACAGTGATTGCCCCCAACTTGCAGTGGTCAGCAAACTTAGCCAAAGTCCTTCTACATTAGCCTTGACTTCAGAGAAGTATATTCCAAACAGGAGAGGTCCCAGTACTGAACCCTGTGGCACACAACTAGTTACTGGATCTGGAATCACCCACTCTAACAACGTGTTCTGTCCATTAGCCATTTGGCTATCCATCCAGTGATGAAAGGATTTTTGCACAGTTTTGTAAGTTTATCTTCAATACCCAAATGGAGAATTGTGTCAAATGCCTTAGCCAGGTCAAGGTAGGCAGTATGCACTGTTTTACTTTCATCTATGGTCCTAGTGACTTTCTCAAAGATGTCCACCAACTTGAACAGGCATGACCTGCTCTGGCAAAGCCACACTGGTTTGGGTCCAGTATTTGGAGGTTTTCCATTTTGTTATTTATCAGGTCTATGATTATTCTTTCTATGGCCTTGCATATAAGACAAGTCAACCCTTTGGCTCTGTATTTTCCCAGGTCTGTTGCTGGTCCCCTTTATGCAGAGGGAAGACTGTCCTCCAGTCCACATGGATAAATCCAGTCTGGAGGCTGTGGTTAAATAGAGATCCTAGTAGGCCTGAAAGATTCTGTTTCAAGCTATTTAAAAGGTATTCTAGGATATTTTGGGGAATCATCAAAGCAGTATTTTTTGCTTTAGAAAGTGCAGTGATGACCTGTTCTGTGATGATAACTGGTAGAGGAATGGTAAAGGGCATTTCTTGGGGGCAAATGGAGGGAATGGGGAGGTGAAATTTGAGCTGAATTTATTGGCCAGCAGATTTAGTATATTTTCTGGCTGAGTATAGGTGATATTGTTTACATCTAATTCTGCACATTGTTGGGTGTTGCCCTTAAGATTGTGCACATAAATAAAAATGCCTTATGGTTATCCTTGGCTTGGGAGGCTATTTTTTCCTCAAAATTTTCTTTTGAAGACTTGACTAGTCCTCTAATTTGCTTGTTTAGACTAATGAGAGTTTTTTTCTCTCTTGTATACATTCTTTATTACTTCTAGACAAGATTTTCTTTTTTTTCTTGTACGACCTATTTATATCAGGGGTCCACCAGGGAGGGCTTGATTTTGCAGTTTGTCCTAGCATTATTTCATGCTGGTACTGCTGTTTCTATGCAGTTGTTTATATGGTTGTACAGGCCTTTTGTGTATTTCTCTACACAGGTTTCTGCGTTTTCTGGGTTTGAGGGAACTTGGAAACCAGCTATGCCATCACTTAATAGAAGGTAATTTGCCTTAATAAAGTTCTTAAAGGTTTTGGGGTTAGGCGGAGTTCCTAGTTTTATTTATTTTAAGGGAGACGACTTTGTGGTTTGATCTTACCCATTAGGACATCACACTTGGGGGAAGGTCCGACACTCCCCCATATTTGTGATTATCAGGTCTAAGGCATTTGTACCTTAGTGGGAGTGCAGACTAGCTGCTCCAGGACATTTGCATTGACAAAGTCTAGAAATCTTTGAGCCTGCATGTTAGTAGTCAAATATGCTTCCTAGTTAATAGAGGGGTAGTTTAAATCACCCATGAGTATGATATTGGGCTGAATGGTAAGTGATTCTAGTAAATTCAGGTATGATGCATGGGTTTTCTGGTTCATGGTGGGTGACTTGTAGCTAACAAGATATGGTAATGGATTTTTCCTATGGGTAGTTGGAAATAGAGTAGCTGAAGCATGTCATATTGTTTGACTAGTCTTGATGTGTGCTTAACTTTTATGTAGATGGATACATGTTCATGTTTTGCCCTTTCTTGTGCAGTGGGTAATCAGAATGTGTGAAAGGCATTCTAGACATGCACTGCCAGGGTGCTTTCCATGGCTTTCAACTATATTTAAGTAACTGCACAGACATCAGCATTCTCCAGGGTGGGAAGTGCTCCCAGGGAGTGTAGTTTCTTATTGAGACTCCTCGCATTGAGCAGTCATACCTTTATCTTATCCTGAACAGGTTTTACTATGTTAGAATGTTTGTCTGTTTCACAATGCCTAAACAAATGCCACTATGAGGATGGATAATGCTTTGGCCAATATCCAGAAACATAGGAGTGACAGGTGAAGACCATCCCTGGCAAAGTCTGGCTTGTCAATCATGTTCTACCAGGCTGACAAATATTGGACCCCTTTGGCATGACATCACTAGCTAAGCCAATTATTAAAGTCAATCATTTTCTGTTGATAATGATTTGGCATCATCCATGGAAATGGTAGAATGCAGCTCAGTGCCAGACTTGTATGTGCCCGTGACACATATTCTGAGAACTCTATCATGTCTCTCTTCATATTGTCCAGTGAGGTATATCTCAGGTCATTTATGACCACAAGGAGTATGTATGTATGTATGTATGTATTTCTTCATTTATTTATTTATATTTTTTAGTTTGTTTACCAAGGTACACTGATCACTGTAGACCATTTTCAGGCACAGGCCAAGTGAAGAGATTCACAAAAAAGAAAATAGAACAAATTCACAAACATTGTGTGATCACAGAAGGTAGATAATCCCATAGACAATTGATACAATATGTAAATAATATTAGCAGAGTACAAAATCAAATGTGAATTAATTTAGTGATAAATATGAGAGGGAAGCATCAGCTGACAACAGAGGATCAAAGTAGAAGTGATACAGCAGAGGAAGAGGTTAGGTTATGTGTCCAATGGAAAAGCACTTGCAGTCATATTTTTGATGAAGGTGTCTTTTGAGCTGAGCTCTGAGCAGTTGGCAGAGAGAAGACTTCTTTAAGCTGAAGGGGAAAGACTGCCAGATTATGGGTGCAAGAATGTAGAAGGAATGGTCAGTACAGTGCAGTTTGGTTTGGAGTGTCTGGAATGAAGGAGTCAATTGGGAGAGTTTGCAGAGGTTGTAGGTGGTGGTTTTAGTATGGATTTTGGCTGCAAGATGTGGAAAGGTACCTGGTTAAAGCAGTTTAAAAACAAGACACCCTAGGAGTAGTTCAACTCTGTAGGGTACTGGTAGCCATTTGGCCTTGGAGAGGGTGATGCAGTGGTATTCGTGAGGGGAAGAATTGGAAATCAATCAGTAGATTTTGTTTTCAATGGACTGTGGAGTGGCTGATTTTTTTAAAGGCTATATTCAAGTTGAGCAAAGAGGACTCCTTTGCCAATTGCAGCTGGTCTGGAGAGAAAGTGCAATACTTTCCAGGACCAGAATAAAAGAGAACGAATATTTTTCCTGGTGTTTTCAGTGTGGCTTTGAAAATTAAGTGACTTGTGTAGCTTTAAACCTAAGTATTTAAGGCATGCGGTTGCTTCTGTTGGGCAACCGTTGAGATCTGTGATGTTGAGTCTTTTCTGGCTTTTGTGAGGTTCCAAATGTCATACGTTTTGTTTTAAAAAACAGCAAAGCAGACTCCAAGATAAATGCAATATACACCCAAAAGTTTAATTCATAAGCGATTTCGTCCACTACAAGTAAGGTGACCTTCATCAGACAGAAATCTCCCTCATAGATTGTCCTTTTATAATAATTAAGCAATTAAATATGCATCTTTCTGAGAAACAAAATACTGTTGATGGACACCCAGCCATTAATGCACAGGCAGTTAGTGGCACCTAACAATGCTTTTCAATACAGTTCATGTTTTTCAATGTAAACTTCCCAATTATCCCCCATGTCAAACAATGGAACTTTCTTCAAAACAAACAAAACAAATTTCTTAAAATTTTGACAATCATTTGAATGTTTTGTAGTGCATTACTGGTGTCCTTTTCACTAATCACATATATATGTTGTTAAATCCTGGCTTTTAAAGCATTTATAGTCTTACCAACATAAAACGCAGGACATGTATCACAATGTGCTAGATGTCGCCTTTGGTGTTGCAGTTGAATTTGCCATTTAGACAGGTTTGCTTGGTGCAATTTATATTTCATTTTATTTTAATACTAGTGATGTTTACAATTTTTTTTAATTTATTTATTCAGTATTCTAATTTGCTAACTATTTTCCAACTGGAATTTGTTTTTAATTTTATCTATTTTGAACTGGGTTTTTTATGATTTTATTACTTTATATATGGAATTTAATACTTCCACCATGAGATGGCACTGGACTTAATGATTATAAAAGGACAATCTATGAGATAAATGCTTTATGATTTTGTGGTGAGGGATTTTGTTTCCATGAATACCATGCATTGTCCCTAAACTTGAGCAGAGCTTTCAGTTCATTGGTTAGCTAAGGGGGTTTGTTGTATTTAAAAAGGCTCCGTGTGAGAGGGAAGGATTTGGCTTGAAATTGAAGGAGTGTATGTGTCAGAGCTGCTGTAGCCAAGTTAGGGTTCTGTAAGTCGGTAATGGGAGACCAGTAGAAAATTGTTAGGTGTTTCTTAAGGTTGCCTGTATTGAAGGTGGATCTAGTCTGAAGGAACTAGTCTGGGGGACAGTATTGGTGAGTGATGAATAATTTGGAAGGTTACTGTCCAGTGGTTGCTGAATGAGGGTGGAAGAACAAATATAATGGAGTTGATGGTAGGGTTGTTAGTGATTAATACATCCATGAAGGAGTGGTTATCGATTTGGAGAGTTGGACACATAGCATTGACTAACTGTATAAGGTTGATATTGGCTAGAAATTCAGCATTGTCATTGCTCAGGGGACCTAAGTAGTTTAGGTTAAAACTACTTAAAATAACAATATTTTTATAGTTTTGGGCAGCTGAAGTGATAGTAAGACTGTGAAAATTTTCAGAGGTAATTTTTATAGGGAATGTACAACTTCTAGTGATTGCATATAAACAGGGCACCAGTAACTGCAGCTGCATGAAGCAAATGCGAGCCTTATATAGAAGCAAAAAAAAAAGAAATTTTAAACTAGATATGCTCTCAGGCAAATCAGAAAAGCGCACAATATGTTTTACACCAGCAATTCCCAGATCAGATAGGTGAAATCATCCCTTTCTTTCCACAACAGTGGAGACTTTTACTCTCTTAATGCAAAATGACTGGTATGAAGCCCAAGTGTTAGGGAACCACAAAAATGGGTACCTATAAACACTGAAAACAGTAGATGCAGTGTATTTAGAGTACTAAAAATGCAGAACAGCTGGTGTTATAGGAATGGGAAAATGCAACTTAAAACTCTAAGGAAGTGCAGATAAAACAATAAATAATGCAGAAATCTTCTTTTCCTCTCTGTATCAGGGACCATACTGACTTTTAAAGCTTCTGTTTATCAGTAGAGTAAGTGGATAAGCAAAGAAAGTTCTGGTGGTTCTAACGTGCCCAAGTGTGAAGTTATATACAGAAGCTATTCTGCCTTATTTTTGTATGGCAACAAGTTTACTACAGCAACTGTTGTAAGCTAAATTTAGAAAGTCAAGTAATGGAAGGCCTGCACACATTTATTGACTATTATTTTATTTGATGCAAACATAAGCTTGTCATTGTTACAAGGAAATTAATATGGAAAGTGTTGGCAGGTTCATAATATACAGTAAGGGAGTTTAAAACATAGCTAGTGCTCTTGCCCATCATGTGAGTTATACCTTTTGAGAAGAGGTTATTAATTTTCTAAATTTGTATATCTATGCTTTGGCAGCCTCACTGTTTTTTTTGGCAAAGGATAACCTTGTATCCTTAAATGTGCTTTTTCAAGTGGTACCACATTTTCAATCACAGATCCTGCAAGCAGATTCTTTATTTTATATCGTTTTCCTGATTAAGTGTATTAGCTTCAGTTTTGCTTGTCATCTGGGGCCATAGTTATTAAAAAGGCACAGCTGTAGATTTAAAATGGTATCAGCTGCTTGATACGGTGTGTGGGAAAGCAATTCAAGATGGGGCACTTTATCATATTAGGATCATTTTAGTGGTTTCTATGAGGACGTTATGAGACTTCTCACACATTTTAGAACAGAAGCAGTAGTCAGGGTACTTGTCTCCAGGTAGTGCCATTGAGTATTTTACTGAAGATAGTTTGAAACATGCCAGAATTTGAAAATAAGTATGGAATGTCAGTTAAAATCTAATCCTCTGTATAAAGTATGCAATTTATGTTACCTAGTCTCTCAGGAGACTATCAGTGCCAAATCGTCACAGATCCACTCATTGCTAATCTTTAAGGTATGTTAAAGTCCTGGGATGTCAAGTTCCATATAAATATTTTCCTTGAACAAGGAAACAGCATAGTTTGAAGATGCTGTACTTTATCTGATTTTAAGAATTGTAGCAAGTTTAACTTCTCTGACATGAATTTTAATTGAAGTTATCTCCCTAGTTATGAATTCAAGAGTCTGTATGTTTTTATCTTTTGAAGTCAGAAGTCAGTTTCTCTATCACAACAGTGCTCAGATTATGATCTTTGTCAGTCACTGACTACAATATCCATATTATGATCTTCCTCAGTCACTGTAATACTTGAATTACCTTCCATATCATCAGCAATTAATATTTTAATATCTAATTGGTAGAAATTAGTTTTTTGAAACTTTTGGGCAGACATGCACTATGTTTGCATTTTCCAAGAAAACATTTGTTAATCTGGCCAAGTGGTAAAAAGAGGCAAACACATTTGCTTTGCTTAGTCATCATTGCTAGGAACTTGGCATTCAGGTTAAAATTCACTCCATTGTATTTGCTGTGCCATGTATGTTATCTGCTCTAGCAGCTAACTGTACTGATTACAGCAAGAAGGAATATTGTAAAAGAAGTGACAGAATATACCTTGCTGTGCTAACTTAGCTAAATTCTTTTCCCTGGAGAAAGCAAGTTAACAATAAACAATACTGTCACGAGTGTACTGTTTAAAACTTTATGACTGAATTTAAGCCTAAGTAGGTGTACCAAATTAGATAAAAAGTGATAGGATTCAGAACGTGATTGGTAATAATTATGCCGATTCCGTTATGAATTTTGAAGATGCTCTTTGATGATACTTGGCAATGCCAGCCTTTTTCACAGGCAGACAATATAAGTCCAGTGTTTTATTTGTGCTTTAGAATGCCACATAGTCTTCTGGTGTAACATGATTTATACCAGATGGGACATCCAAAACACTATATCCTCATCACAGTAAGTAGGCATAAGCAAATAAATACAGTAAGTATTTACAGAGTTAGCAACACAATGTTCATTTCAGATGTTTTGCACTTAAACAGTGGCACATGGCTAAAATCGGGAGATTGTAAGAATCAAATATACCAAAGCATCAAACACAGGTTAAAGTAATAAAATCCAAATGTCAGTTGCCTGGTGTATGTGGGATTTTGTTCTGTTGTGTTTGGATTACATTTCCATTATTTTATATTAAATTAAGATATTTCTTTTTTAGATCACATAAAAGATATGTTGATATGTAACCAAAGTTATAGTTATGACTGCTCTTTTGTAGGACTGCCATTCTGAGATCCCTTGAAAAAGGCCGATCTTTGATGGCTATATTCATCAACCAGTGGACAAAGGACACGTAAAATTATGTTCACTAAATAATCAGGTATTTAAAGAGGCTGGAAGACGTTTTTAGTAATCCTTACCAGCAAGACTCTTCAGTCATTTTTTTTTTTTTCATATTGCCTTTGTTAGAGATTCTGTGCTTTCTATATGTCAATCACAGCACCATTTGAGCATACAGTAATATGCATGTGTTCATCCAGGTGAGGTGATGGAATACTGAGGACCGTTACTTCATGAATAAGTCAGAGCCCAAAGGCACTTAAAGAATTTTGTACATGCAGTACAAGAGCTATAAAACGTAAAATGAAAGACAACTCTTTGTCCTTAAGATATGATTTCAGATATAATTATTTTAAACACAGAGATCACCATTTCAATTTCCATTAGTCTCTAACTACACAGAAATAAGATTTTTATTCACTTTTTTACTGCAAGCTGTATTCTCCTGTCTTGCCAGCCATGCAGTTTGTCAGTAGGCATTGTATTTACAACCCCAGCAGCCTTTCATTGGTCACTGTTGCGGCATTAGATGAATAACACATGACAATATAATGGCAGACAGAACATAAAATCAGGTGACAGATACTGAAGGTAACTTTTCTCTATTCCTGTTTGAATTCCCTCAGTAAAATCCAAGAAGAAGAAGGTTTTGGGGACAATCATTTGAGTTCTGTTGCTGAAAATAAAAGGTAACTCCTCACCCTGTCTTAAGCTCTGTACTACAGAAAAGACAAGATAATATAATCAAAATGCTAAGGAAATATACCGTGACTGTCTGTGTGGACACAGCAAGTGGTGAACACATAAACAGCTGGCAAAGGTTAATAGACTTGCTGAATATGTCTTTTAAAGTGTGGAAGTCAGAGAATGTAAGAAATATGTACTAGGCACAGAAAGGGTCATCCATGCATCTCTACTAATGAAGTTGCCAGTGCTGAAAAAGACTCAGTTAATTCACTTTTTCATACAAGAAGAGAGATGTGAAATATGTGCTTCCCATTTGTG
Source organism: Protopterus annectens (assembly GCF_019279795.1). NCBI lineage: Eukaryota > Metazoa > Chordata > Ceratodontiformes > Protopteridae > Protopterus > Protopterus annectens. Next base: position 672,175,833 of record NC_056741.1, on the reverse strand, counting down.
GAAACAGCCCTACGTCACAAATAAATAACTGTGACTGGGTGGTCATGAAAGCCGAATGACCCCTGGCACCAATTAAAAACATTGAAGGTCACCCATCAGGTACTTTAACTTTCCCTGGCAGAAGGCTTTCATATCCTCCAGCATCACTGATCATTTCACTCAGATGAACAGCTAAAGTTCAGGACAAGAAACTTTTTTTCCTTTTCTTTCTTTTTTTTTTTTGTGTGTGGAAAGGGAGGGAGGATAAGATCACATAAAAAGTAGGGAGAGAGTTAGACAGAAAAGTTAAAGGAAGATCAAGGCAGTTTTTCACTGGCCCTGGCAGTGTGGTGGTGCAGTGATTGATTTTTTTTTCAGTCTCGTTTTCCTGAACACAGCAGGTCCTTTTGGACCAACTACTTTTATTGCTGAACATAACTTTCGATGGCTCTGCTTGCTCAGAACAATCAGATGCTTGAAAAAACTGCTCAGTCAACGCAGAAAGAAACACTCGTTAAAACCACAGATCAATAGCAAGCAGGCAAGAAAGGAAAGATTTAAAACACAGCAACCCAGATTGCAAAGGGGGGGTGGGGGACAGTGTTAGTATGGACTCCTCCACAAAGGTCAAGTCTGCATGGCTGTTCTTTGATCAAAACAAGCAAGAAAAGAGAGAACATGACAAAATCCTTTGTACTTACTTTACTGCATCTGGACAATATTCTGGAGATGGAGTATGGCAGGGAAAGATATTAATTAGTGCAATGCATAGCACTGATATTTCAAAAGACACTGACTTATTTTAACAAATCCACTATGGCTTCAAAAAGTGTTTACTTGCTTCATAACCTGGATGAGCAGTGGACATTTAGACAAAAAGCCCTAATAAAACAAACCTAGCAATTACGAGTATGAAAAGCAAAATAAAAAAATAAGTTAGTCAGTTGTAACACAATTTTATGATCATAACCTACACTGACTATAAAAGAAGCAAAGATGACAGCAAGGTTCCTGGGATAGACCAGCATTTAGTTACCAGAGGCAAACAGAAAGGCTTTTCAGTGGTGCTGTCTGCCAGAAAAGTGGACAGGCATATATCTTATAAGTCATGATATATAAATACATTTCACAGGGGACAATATTTTGACCAGACTAGGGGTATTAATTGTCCAAAGTTCAAATACATAAATTAAACAAAAAAATGCATACATTAGCAAGGAAAGAGGGTAAATGTACTAAGCATATGTAGATTTACTATATTATTACCAGCCCAATTAAAGGATTCCAGTAAGAGAATCTGAGCATATGTATTACACTTTTAATTACTTATTTATGATATGCACCACAGAATAAAATGCAAGAAGGGGAAACAGCATAGGATCTTGGTGTGCAACATATTTGATACTTCCTGCTATGCCATTGCTAATGTCACTATGAGTAATGACATATTATTACATCCTACACCTAAGGAAAAAGAGGCTTGTACGGTGCTGAATTTAGTCAAACAAAAAATTGCCATATACCTGTCTCATGACCCTGAATTAGTTGTCCAACATGCTTGCAATGCATCAGTGCATGATTTCATGTGGGTAGCCTTCCCATTACTTTGTTCTCTGGTTCAGTTCTTGACCAAGGAGCCTTCTGTGCAGAGTCTGTGCATCCACCCTGTGTCCAAGTGTGATTACACTGGCAGCTCCGTATTTTTCCTGCATCTCAAAGACATGTTGTGTGGGAATTAGTGACAACCCAAACTGCTTATAGCTGTTCATACTATATGTGTATATGTGTATGTGTGCTTTCTATGGCAGACTACTGCCCTGTGGAATAAGCAGGTAACTAGAAAATGAATGAATGATATCTATACACATACACATTCACACAGCATATATTTTCAATTTGTTTTTCTCTGAGAAGTTTCTATATGGGCATGCCCTCCTAGAATCATTAACTCTGCTGCTTAAATTATCTTTCAGTCATTGGTGTGAGGCCTGTAGGGAAAAGACCAATACCATATGAGGATCATAGGTTAGTACTAGACTATTGGCCCTAGGGCCTATACAAGCCTAGCCATAACAATTCTCTGGCTGTTTCTTCCCACACTATTTACTTCCCTGGACCCCTGTCTAGCAGGGTGACTGACATGATCCCCGGGGTGAATTTCCTTTCTTCCATCCAATTGTCAAGGTTCCTTTTGAAGAGGGCCAAAGAGGCGCTCTGCTTGACATGTATGGGCAGTCTGTTCCAGAGTCTGGGGAGTCTTTGGGTCAGGAAACTATCCCTCCAGCATGTTTTGTTTATTGTGATGACGAGGTTTAGATACCTAGAGCATGTGGCTCTGAGGGATTAGGATTTCTTTAAGTGTAGCATGTCCAAAAGCTCTGGGTTTGACATGGCCTTATATGTTAAGCAGAGATCGCCTCTGAGTAGACGATATGCGACAGAGTATAGCTGAAGTTTTTTAAGGTGGTCAGCATAGGGCATCTGCTTTAGGCCTGTGATTCTTTTAGACAGGTATTTCTGCGGCCTTTCCAGTTGTTGCAGATGTCTTGAGAGGTACATACCAAATGGGGCGTTGTATTCTATAATGGGACTAATGAGGGATGAGTACAGTGGGACAATGACCTCATTTTTTCTGGATGAAAAGCCCTTTGTGATGAGGTGTGCCACATAGAAGGATTTCCTGATTGTTGTGGCGATGTGGTTATTGAAGGTGAAACCACTGTCCACCCGTGTCCCTAAGTGTCTTATCACACTTTCGGTCTTTAGTGTACTGCCACCTATGTGGTAATTCATGGGTACATGTTTTTTCCCAAAGGCGATAACTATACATTTCTTGGCAATGAGCTTGAGCCCATGACTCTGGCACCAAGCATCTGTTTCTGTAAGGCCCTTTTGTAGCGTATCTACATCATTTGGGGATTCAATAATGGCTCCCAGTTTGCAGTCATCTGCAAACTTTGTTAGCCAGAGTCCCTTAGTGTTGGCCTGTACTTCAGAGAAGTAGATGCCAAACAAGAGTGGTCGCAGGACTGAACCCTGAGGTACTCCACTTGTCACTTCTCTGGAGCTGGATTTGGAGTTGGCTACTGTTACAGTGTGGGTTCTGTCAGTAAGCCAGTTTGCAACCCATCGAGTGACATAGGGATTAATGCCCAGCTTAGCAAGTCTGTCTATGATTCCAGAGTGGGGGATGGTGTCAAAGGCCTTGGGATGGTCCAGATAGGCTGTATGTACTGCCTTACCCTCGTCCACAGCTCTAGAGACTGATTCGAAGAAGTCAATCAGGTTCAGGAGACAAGATCAGCCCTTCACTAACCCAAACTGGGTGAGATCCAGTGTTTGAAGGTTGCCAATGTCTTTGTTTATAAGTTCTATGATAATACGTTCCATGGCCTTGCAGATCAGGCTCGTCAGACTAATGGGGCGGTAATTCCCGGGATCGAAGGTGGATCCCTCCTTGTGGAGTTGGATAACTGCAGCTGTATGCCACTCAGTGAGGCTATGATTAAACATGACACTTAGGTGAGGTGACAGTTCATTTTGTAGTTCATATAGTACACAGCCCAGGATGTCATCTGGTCCCATGGATGCTGTATTCTTAGCTTTGGAGAGTGCATTTTTTACATGTGTGGCCGTTATTACCGGAATTTGGCAATCTTCCGGTATTGAGGTGGGCCGATTAGGGGGTGAGGGGGGGGTGAAGTTGGCACTGAATTGATCTGTCAGGATATTGACAATATCCTTGGGATCAGTATATTTAATGCCATTCTGTTGTAGCTCAGAGCAGATCAGAGCATTGCCATTTAGATTCTTGACATAGTTATAGAATGCCTTGTGGTTGTCTTGGAATCTTTGGCAATTTTATTTTCATAGCTAGCTTTGGAGGATTTTATGAGGGATCTCAGCTTCTTACTGAGGCTGGTAAGGGAGTTTTTTGCATCCTGGGATTTTCCTCTTTTATGCAACAGTTTCTTCCTTTTGTTGTAAAGTTTGTTTATGGCAGGGGACCACCAGATTGGCTTCCTTATTTTTGGAGGAGAGCATCTTGGTTCTATTTGGGATGGCACAATTCATGCATGAGTGGATGTGCTCGTACAGTACCTTAGTGTAGGATTCAACAGTCGAACTTACAGTTCCCATCTGCATGGGTGTCATGAACTTTGTCACTTCTGACTTGAGTAGTATGAAGTTGGCTTTGGAGAAGTTTTTTATGATGGTTTCCTTACTGGGGGGTTTGGGTGGGATGTGGATGTCAAGAGTGATTAACTTATGGTCAGACCTCACCAACGAGGGGTGACCATAGGTGTGGAGCATTGATTTCCTATGTTGGTAATGACCAGGTCTAGGATATTGGAGCCCCTGGTGGGATTATGGATTAGTTGATCCAGGGCAATGGAATTTATGAATTCCAAGAACCGTTGGACAAAGGTGTTGGTACACAAGTTGTTTTCCCAGTTAATGGAAGGGTAGTTGAAATTACCCAGTATTAGGGTATTTGGTTGTATCTTAATATTTTCCAGTATGTTTAGAAAGGTGTAGTGAGAATCTTGGGGCATGGTGGGGGATCTGTAGCAAGCTACAATTTGGATTGCGGTCTTACCTAGTGTTAGTTGCATCTGGAGAATTTCAGATGTATTGTGTTGGGTAACTAGCCTGGTGGTGTGAATATCCTTGGTGAATATGGACACTCCTCTACCTTTAGTGTTTCGGTCCTGGTTTGGTGGCCGAAAAGTGTGGTAAGAGTTTTAGCCTGGTATTGCAGGTGTGCTCTCTGTAGCCTTGAACCAGATCTCAGTTACTGCACAGATATCGATGTTCTTCATTTTTAGGAGTGCCTCGGGAGAGTGCATTTTGAGGTTTAGACTTCTAGCATTGAGTTGCATTACCTTCAAAATTTGCATGCTTGTACCTGTTACAGTGGTGGTTTTGTCCTTTGAACTTTGCCTAAAAAAGGCATTATAGGGGTGGCAAGAGCCTTAGCCAGTAACCTGAATCCCAGGGGCAACAGGTGCAGATCATCTCTGGCAAAGGATTGTGGTCTGTTGATCATGTTGTCCAAGGCAGACAGATACTGGATCCCCTTTGAATGACACCAGAAGCTTAGCCAATTGTTGAAGTCAGTCATTTTGTCCTTATATTGTGGTATCATTCTGAGCAAAGGCAGGATGCTACTCAGGGCTAGGGCCATACCTGCCTAGGCCACATGATCCAAGAGCTCTTCCATGTCTCTTTTCATGTAGGCCAAGGAGGTATGTCTCAAGTCATTCACTCCAACATGGACAATGATAGAGTCATATTTATACTTGTTGTGGAGTGACTTGAGTGCATGCTTTATGTGGTGGATCCTGGCACCCGACAGGCAGCTGACTGTAATTTTCTCCTTGTTCAGCATGGTGAGTAGGACATCAGTGTGCCTGACTATAGAGTTACCTATGACCAAAGTGTTAGGTACATTGTCTTGCCTTAGGGGCTGTTGCTGGGTGGCACACTGGTGTTGTGAGCTATGTGACACTTTGGTTGTGATTGGTGTTTGTTTGCATTTCAGCTTCAGAGGTCCTTGTTGCTTAGGCAGGTTACAGTTAAGGGCTTCTGCATATGAGGATTTAATGTTGCTATGTGTGGGTGTTGATGGTGTGGGTTTAGAAGGGCTATCTGTTGCTTGAGGTGTAGTGTGGGGTTAACCTTCACCTCTTGACAGTCAAGCACAATCTTGGGTGGAGAGAGCTTTGCTTCCAGTTTGGCTATGCAAGTGCATCTCTCACAGGTTGTAGAGTTGGGTGGTAGGAAGAGAGGGTTGTCTGTGTACATGAGGCAATTGCTGCATTGCCCCAGTATGCCCAGATTCACCAAGTGGACAGGAGAAATCACTGGAAGCTGACCATTGGACATGCCTGGTTTGTTGCTTTTTTTTGTAAAGTACAGGAGCTGTTTTCCCTTTGCCTTAGCAAGGCACTTTGCAATTATAAGCTGTTTAGTGCCTAAGATTAATTTCTCCTTATTAACAAGGAATGTTGCATGCTGGTATCAGTTTAAGGCTTCCTAGTGCTTTCCAGCAGGTATTAGAGCAAGTGCTAGTCACAGGGATGCTTAAAGGTAAGACGAAAAAAATGGTTTATCCTAAACACTGCAGTGTGCACTAGATACGTTAGATGTGAAAGTAGGTAACTTAAGTTATACCTGTCTAAAAAGTTAAGTTTTAGTGGAGAGTCACTATTTTTAAAACAGCAAGATAGATTGAAAAGGGTGGTCACTTTTGTATTCTGGTATTATGGAATACAGTAGGATGGCCAATAAATTTAAATAGTTGAAGGGGAGTGATTTCACAAAATGATAATTTTGTGCTTACTCACACAAGCCACTGAAAACAGAGAGGAAATGAGATATATGGTCAAATTAACATAAGAAGCAGGCAACTAGAAAGACAGTGGTATTTAATAACATGACAGTAAATGGGTGGTATGGTGGGGAAAAAAATTCTGCCTGACTCACAAGCGACAGAGCTGTGGTCTCTTTTGAAGTTTTAATATGCAGTTAAAATTGGGAGGGTGGCCTAATGGTTAAGGTGTTTGCCTCACAAACACAAGGTATAGGGTTTGAGTCTCACAAGGGATAATTGGCTAGGTTTAAAATGGCTCGCAAGGGCAGTTAGCCTAGTACTAATCTATGAACCTATGAACCTAAAAGAAGAATACAAGTAAAACACAAGATAAAGAGAACAAATCACAGTATTCAAAATATAAAAAGGCAATAAAGTAATACAAAATACAACAAATAAAAAGCAAACTAACATTTCCTTCACAACAAAGTGCAGCAGAGTCTGGGTGAGCCTTTCTAGTAAAGATCTAAAATGTTTTATTTTACCCCTTAAATAGAAGGTTTAGTTCCTCACTCCACCCGCTCAGTTCACAAATGATTAACCTTAAGTGATCTCTTCTATCTTATGTATGAGTCCTTAATTGATCAGTTGTAATTTCTGCTTGACTCACAAGAGACAGAGCTGTGGTCTCTTTTGAAGTTTTAATATGCAGTTAAAAGCAGAATATAAGTAAAACACAAAGTAAAGAAAACAAATCACAGTATTCAAAATATAAAAAGGCAATAAATTAATATAAAATACAACAAATAAAAAGCAAACTAACCTTTCCTTCATAGCAAAGTGTAGCAGAGTCTGGGTGAGCCTCTCTAGTAAAGCTGTGAAATGTTTTATTTTACCCCTTAAATAGAAGGGTTAGTTCCTAGCTCCACCCCCTCAGTTTGCAAATGATTAACCTTAAGTGACCTCTTCTATCTTATGTAGGAGTCCTTAATTAATCAGTTCTAATTTCTGCCTGACTCACAAGAGACAGAGCTGTGGTCTTTTTGAAGTTTTAATATGCAGTTAAAAGCAGAATACAAGTAAAACACAAGATAAAGAGAACAAATCACAGTATTCAAAATATAAAAAGGCAATAAAGTAATACAAAATACAACAAATAAAAAGCAAACTAACCTTTCCTTCACAGCAAAGTGTAGCAGAGTCTGGGTGAGCCTCTCTAGTAAAGCTTTGGAATGTTTTATTTTGCCCATTAAATAGAAGGTTTAGTTCCTCACTCCACCCCCTTGGTTCACAAATGATTAACCTTAAGTGACCTTTTCTATCTTATGTATGAGTCCTTAATTGATCAGTTCTAATTTCTGCCTGACCTATAATATACAGAGCTGTGGTCTCATTTGAAGTTTTAATTTGCAATTAAAAGCAGAAAAAAGTATAACACAAGGTAAAGAAAACAAATCACAGTATTCAAAATGTAAAAAGACAATAAAGTAATGCAAAATACAACAAATAAAAATCAAACTAATCTTTCCTTCACAGCAAAGTGTAGCAGAGTCTGGGTGAGTCTATCTAGTAAAGCTCAGCTGATCAAGTCATTTATCTTTGTTTTTCAGTCTTAACTGACAGGTTTCCATAGTTATACACTATATGTGATCCCACTAGGTTGAAATGTTATGTTTTGTTAAGTATTCACTATTAATACTGTCTCTTTTGCAATCTTCTGTTTTGTGCTTTGCTATTCCTATATCTGAGTCATGGCTGAAAATAATAATTTCTGCCAGATCATTTACCCATGTATCAAAACAATAATTAAATCCATCCATCCAGATGGACAGACAGATAGCCATAAAAACAAAAGCAAGAAACCAAACATGCAAACAAAGAAATACAATGGGTCTAGAAGACAGGTCCTGGATTCCTATTCTTCATCTTCCTGTGACACTGCTATAGAGACATCAGCCAAGTTTATAGGTACTTAAAAGGCTATTGATCCATAAGGGTCTTTACAAGCCTAGTCATAGATTCCCATGAAAATCTGCAGACATTTATTCTACCCTTGAATAGGGAAGTTTTTAAATATTTATTTATTTATGTACTTAGTTGGCTATGAACCACTTTAGTAATGCAATACTTGCCCTCTATTTTCCAGTCACATAGGGAAAATTTGCATATTTTTCAGCAAAAGATTCAGGAATTTATGTTTTTGCTTATCTTCCCCATCCTCATATTAGTAGGCAACAAATTCTTAATTATAATGCGCAATACATGCCTAGTATGCTTTGACTCCTAATAGGGAGTTTACTTTCTTTGCCTCCACCAGGTTTCATTCTCCAAGCAGAGTCCACCTACCTACCCTACCCCTGAGGTAGGTGAGCATGGCATATCTGACACAGTATTTTGGGTCCTCCATTAGTTAGCAGACTTGCTAGCTATTTGCAAAACTGTTTATGAAGAGTAAGTGAACTTCCTAAGACGCTTTGACATAGCTGAAATGCAATTCTGGGATTTGTCTGTGCAAAGAAGTCCACAATGTGGTAAAGCGCATGACAAGTTCCACTTCCCAGTTTTTGCAGGTAGTAGGATCATGCAAAAGAAAAGAGGCACTTGAAGTATTTACAATCTGAGGAGGAGGAGAAGTACCAATTGAAGAGGTTAGATGAGTTCAGAAAAGCACCGGGTTGGAGAAGATTATACGTTCAAGAGAACTGGGTATAGATCAACCTATCAGTTAGGGTCAAATAGTCAAGTTGTTACAAAATGATGCAGCAATTAGCCTGAATCACTGATGTACAGTGATAAAGGCCTGACTGTAGCCCAGATGACAAAAGTTTGAATAATGGTTCAGGTATTTAATGTTTCAGGCAGGGATGAAGGACACGTCCATTTTGGAGGTGAAAGGAGGTGTTGGTGCTGAAGAACAGTAAAAAAAAAAAAAAAAAAAAAATCAGAAGATGCTGCATGAGGGTGAGTGTGGCTTTCTGTTGATGTCATCCCTTTGCAGGAGTGAGGGGTGGTTCAGAGATAATACCCAATGCATGTCCCGTCATCAGTATTACTGGGTGCATGCAGTCATCTTCAAAAATATAGGTGGGAAGTCATTTGCTCTAGCTACTCCATCTTCTTTCATGAATACTAAGAGTTTCAAAATAATGTCATGAGAATGTAGATTAAAGAAGTTATCGTGCGGGCTGGTACATTATCCAGATGGAGTGTCTATTAAGAACAAGGTGTTTACTGAGGTCTCAAAGCAGGTGAAAAGTCATCACTGGTACGCTCACAAATAAGTTGATTCCACATTTATTTTTTACCAGTGTATTTAATTCTTTCCAGATCTATTTGTTATTAAGAAGAAATCTTTCTTGTGTTCTTTTAACCCCAGTGCTTCAAAAGTATCTTCTGGCAAAATGTTTTCAGTTACAAACCTGACTGGGTTTCTTGTCTCTTTGCCTATGCTGCATTTTTGTATTTCACTATATCAACTCCTTTGACTTTAATAGTACCAAATCAGCACATTTTCAGGTTTCTGTTCAAAAGCATGCATATTGCTTTTGAAACCTCATGTTATCATTTTGACTTTTTATTTAGTTACCTTGCATCTTATTTTACTGCTTCCATTTTTTCTCTTAATTCTTTTAACTGTTTACATACATTTATGAGTTTAGATAGGTTCAGGTGTATTTATTTAACGTGTTGCCCCTTATTCCATCATTTCTTATAGCACAATCTATTGTTTTATTAATTAATTATTGAACTCAACAAATCAAACTTTTGATCAATTATTTAGCTCCGTATCCTAAACATTTATATTCACCAAATGACCTTGTATAGTAGGAAAGTACCAATGGCAAACAAAAGGCAAATTCTTTCTTGACTATCAATAATTGCTAAACTTTCGTGAATTGCAGCTGTTTTTTCCTTCAATACAGAAGTGAAACTATTAAGTATCTTTGAAACTTCTTCCAAAGTGACATGCAAAAACATGCCACATAACTCATTTCAGGCTTCTTTACTATTTCACTTGCAGTGAGGTATAAGGTTAATTTCTGGAGCCAAGATTTCCAGTTTTCTGCTAGACTGTGTTACAGGAAAGGAATTCCTGGTGGTTGCATTTAGTGCATTTTCTAGTTGAAAAATATATTTCCATTCTTCTATGTATGTACGTCTTAAAAACAAATATATTTCTTCACTTTTGCAAAAAATTCTTCACTATATTTCCAATTTTGTGACGCATTATAATGCAGGGATTTTTGCTGGAAGATTTGTTAAATAGCAGAGGCACTGTGGATTTAAATAGGCTCCATAAAGTCTTTATTCTTAGTAAATTTCTAAAAGGACTCTGTGGCAAATGGTATGCATAGTCCTTGTAGCTAGAGTGTACTATTTATGGCTACACACTTTATATGATACTATGCCCATTGGATTCTGGAGTTCTGTGGTGTTACTTCTATTGGGTCACCAATTATCTTAATTAAAATTAGCATTCTTCATCCATGCAATATCTTAGCATTTCTTCCCTTGTGGCCCAGTGGTTTGCCACAGCCTGCCCAAAAGATATTCTCATGGCAACACCAAAGTCCTTCTAAACATGAACCTTCATTTCAGCAACTACTGCAGCTCCTGCCTTTGTGGCTTTTTAGTGTCTATCAGTAAAATCCAGCAACATCCCCACAAGAAAGCTTGTTTCTTTAACATACAAGGATCCCTCAACATTGTTGTATAATAAGTTGTCTGTGGGTTACTGGCATGACAACTGCTGACCACCTTTTAGCCACAACTTTTTGCTGCTGTTCCACCTACTGAGTGAACAGAGTCCCTTCAAACCTCATGTCTCTGATAACCCCAGGTATATGTAAGAAAAAATTCTGAAGGTGAAAACTGATGAGGATAGATCACTTCTCCCCTTCTTGGCATCCTATTGAACCTTCTAATTCTTAATTGCCTCATATCTCACATCTTAGCACTACTGATAAACATTTATTACTTCTGCCTCCAGCATACTAACACATCTACAGGAAAATATAAACACACATAAACTGTTGCAAGATAAAGATCTTGTACCTTCTAGTCCAATTCATTTCTTATCTAAGAGTTATGTAGCAGTTCTCTTTAACCATCATGATATGTTTTCCTGCATCCCAATATGATTGCCTAATATCAGTCTTATGTATTCTTGAATTGTACAGACTCATCAAAAAATCTATCCCATTTGTCCTTATTTTTTGAACGTAAAAAAAAAATCCTGTCCGGAATGCAATTATGATAAGCAGCTGACAGCTAAACAAACTCATGCTAGAATTATTTCAGAATCACCAGCATCATGCTCATGGCTGCTATACAATTATTTAGCACTGTACTATGTGACACATCTATAAATCCCAGCCCCTATCTTTATTGGTCATACATACTTTAGCTATGTTAATGTCTGTAATTTTTCTCTGAAAGGTTTTGCACACATTCTCCTTGTTAGCTCACCTACAGTACATAAAAATTTCTATTGTTTCTTTCCTTTCCCAGTTTTTGTAGGATACATGTAATGTGCTCCTTTATGCTCTCTTCTTAAGTCTTCTGATGCTGACTTTCTATTATTCCATTACCTGTCTCTGCCCAGTTTCCATTACTATGCAGAAATGCACAGTCTGGAAAGGTACACGGTTTTCCAGGTATGGCCCCAACTGCAGTTTGTAGAGAAGTAAAAGAAGAACTTCATATTTCCTGAAGTTGGCAGTCACTCTGTACATCCACATATCCTTCAACTTCCCTTACTGCTTCTCATGTTTTAAGTCATTTGGTAACATTGCAAGTCAGTTTACATTTTACTTGCTGCCCATGACCTCCTTAATAAGTACCCCAGCACATTACTTTATATTTTCCTTTATATTTTGTGCTGCCACACGTGACAATTCACGTAACATTGCAAAGTTCCTTTGTCCAGTTGCACCACTTGTGTCACCTGGAAGAGGAAGCCTAGATGAATTTTGTTGCCAACGGAATGCTTTCCAGTTCCAAAGAAGTGCAAAGGTCCTTATTTTCAGAAAAAAGAAATTTAATGTTTACAACTACTTTCAAAATTCTCATTCATTTGCAGAACACTGAAAGCTAACTGTTGAGGTATTTTTTACTTCAAAAACCCTTTTCAGTAACAAAGCCAATATGATATAAGTAGACATTTACAGTACTCAGTTTAGGATCACTTCATCCATGGGCAAAATATATCCAAACTAATTCTAGTCTTTTGAAATTCAGGAATGGTGCATTCCATTTTTTTTTTTTTGGGGGGGGGGGTATTCTACCATTGGTGATATTGAACACTTTAACCTACATAAACCCCATACTAAATGTAATGAAATCTAAGAACATACAATACAGCTGTAAGAAGGCAATTGTCCTTAATTAAATGCTTAATACTCCCACTATTTCTCCTCACTTCAACAATATTAAAAAAAGGAAGAACTGGCTTCGTAGGTTTTCACAAAAAGAGACAGCAGCTAGAAAACGTCTGCAGAGTCAAGTCCTGTTCTCTGAGGATATGGCACTGAACTGCATTTTTGCAAAGTCTTATGTACAACTGTATCCCATACTACTTTATTTTAAGATTGAAAAAATAAATTTTATTGTTCTTTCTAATGTAAGACTTATAGATAAAACCTAGGGTACAGAAAGGCATGAGAAAGTTAACTTTCCTTCTCAGACCTGCACTGTAAATATTAGACATGGTTTAGGGGTTAGTTGTTTACACTGACCACTAGATGAAATCATATGACTTTTCTTAATCCACTAAGATTTCAGTTAGTGACATCTTAGCAAAAGGGTAAATTTGATAAAGAAAAATCACTAGCTAACCACTAACATGCTGATACTTAAAACATTTTGCTGCATCAGGAAATTCCATAAGAATATTTTGAAACATCACATGTATTAGCTACCTGTTTACATCCTTTCTGTTTTCATCTCATGTGCCATATTTTCAATTTACTTTAATTAAATAAGGTAGCATTATTTTATACATAAATATCCAGTTGTTATGTGTTATCCTGAAAAAAATAGAAAAAAATGTTAAACCAGAAATCTGAAAAGGAAACAATTATCAGCCATTTTTTCTGCACTATAGGCTTGCCCAAGGGGAAGATAACTGTTGACAAATGGGTCCTTAAAAAGTCAATCAGAAGGCCTTTACTGTAGCACTGTTGTAATATGCTAGGTAGAATATTTGCATTTTATAATGTTTCCTGGAAAGTTTTATCGTGCTACTGTGTATTCATAACAGCATCCGGAGTTTTAAGAGCAATTAAAAGTAGAAACATATGCAGGACATCAGCAGAAACAAAACAGTGCAGGCCATCAAACAACAGCGGATGCATTACTGCCTACCAAGGGAATTTAGACACTGTGAATCCTGGGTAGTGGCAAGTCTAGGGTTTTGCAGATTAATTTCATGATTGCTCAAGATGCAATGACATTCTGCTTTAGTAAAACACATTCAAATTCTTAGCCTGAATTTTAGCATGTTAAAATAAAAGAGCAAAGCATGCCTGAATTCTCCTGTTTCATTGCACATAACAACCATCACCACCAGGTACATTTTAACACACTTATTCATACACAATAATTTCAACTTCCTTCACTTTCCATCTGTTCCACTAGTCTTTTTTTATATGTCACTGCATGTGCATGACACAAAAATCATATTCACATGCTTTGGGAGAAAATTTAACTAATCTTTGACTGACAATAACTAGGTCAGCTGGAATGTCACATCCTATTTTATTATTTTCAATAAGAATAAAAAGAAATGCTGATAAGTGAGCATTGCATTTGTTAACCTTTTTAATGTAATTCTCAGACAGAGGTTCTACAGCTTTCTAAGAAACACATGTTTTAACTTATCTTTTTATTAAAAGGTGATCCCAAATGTCCAAATTCATACCCACCCCCATGGGTATATATATATATGCACACACACATATAGAGAACATTTAAACAGATACACACACACACACACACACACACACACACAGACAGACACACACACACACACACACACACACACACACACACACACACACACACACACTCATTCACAGCATACAACAGGTAGTTTTTTACTGCACACAATTAAAAACAAACAAAAACAAGGATATTCAAGTTTTAGGGGCTAACTCAAACCTGAGGTGTATCTTCACTTGCATCTCCCCCAGAAATAAGGCTGAACTATACCTGTATACTACCCCAGTATAAGTGCAGAAGAAACAAGCACATACATTTAGATCTGGCATAGCTTTGTTCAAGATAAGAGAGTGCACCATGACACCTACCCTGCTTCAGTCCCCTAGTATCTAAACATTAACCCATATCCTGTTGGGTGAATCCAAAATGAGTTTTCTGGCTGCTGTTACATAATAAGGCTGCAGAGGTTGTGTCATGGCTTTTCTGTTTGAAACAGTTGGATTACTGTAGACCTCCCAGCAGTGCCCATTTTACAGGAAAATTCCTATTTTCAGGCCTTATTTACCCCTGCACAGGATGTCCCTATTCTTAGAAGTATGTCCCTAGTTCTTGACTCTTGAATAATGCCCTCATCACACATGCATTTTGAATCTGTCTTGCACACTGAAAACCATACTACATGACCAACATACTAGTGGCAGCAATAATTTAAAGAAAGAGAACTTACATCTTACATCTCCTCTTTCTGAAGCAAAAAGAAATGGTTATGTGTAGTAGAATTTTGTAATTTAAGATAATTAAATTCTACAGATTTTACACTATCTCTTTGATAATGTATTTAAATTCTGCAATAATTTTTTAGACTCTGTTTTTTAAATGTTTTTCCAAGTAGCTATCCCAATCCCACATTCCTACTGTAAGTAGTAAGAGTTATGTGCTATTTGGTATTCAAATTATATGTTAATTAGTTATTCATATTTTTAGCTGGAGGTACCTATTTTTCAAGGGCCTTTGTTCCTATGTTCAATGTCTGCAGGTTGAGAGGTAGATTATCTGTAGCTGACAGCGCAGCATAAACCTGAGGTTTCACTTTGAAAAAATATACTAATAAGTTCAAGCCACACAGAATGTGCAGTGAAGCTGACTAGGTATTGTGTTACATACATGTGTGTACATGCAGATTCTAACAATACATATGCCACTACACCAACATGTGTACATAGCTCTACAACATAATGTATGACATTCTATCGAGCTTTATATCATATTTGTCCTCTACACTGCCATGGCTTTTGTGCCATTTCTGCTAAGCTGCTCATTTAGTGGTCATAACTCTGTTGTCCATGTCAGAGATAGTACAGTGTTCTCTAGCCATTGTAAAACAGATATATCTACAAAGCAAAACTTTTACTGCTCTCAAAAATGGTATCTAAACTTATTTTATTTTCAGTGTTTGGGATACATTGACAAGACACTGGATACCTACACAAATGAAAGTTTTTTGTTTAACTGGACAGAATTTATTACACTCTATATATAGATATTTTATATTTGCCAAAAAAATAAAGAGCTGCAATCAGAGGAGTAGTCAGCTCAACCAGTACCCTGAGCTGGTCTCATGAATGAGTGCCCAATCCCCCAAGCTCTTCAATTGAAGAACAAAAAAAAAGGTCCAGTCCTTACAATGGTACACCAACCAAGTGACAAGCTGCACTCCCTCCTTCCTGCCGTAGAAAATGATTTCCAGTTCTGAAATTGTAATTTTATTGGCCATTTGGGGATGATTTCTATCCCTTTCAACTTTCTGGCTTAAAAACTGGTGTTTGAGCTCGTTTGAGCTTGTTTTAGATCAGCAGATCCTGTTTGGGTGTCCTGCAGACTACTACAGCACCAGAAACGAGAAAGAGAGACTTTTTCCTGCTAATTGCAAGTATGTTTGGCTTAAATTGCTTGATTTTTGCTGATTTTGATTGTTTTTGTTAACTGCACTTCTCAGAAAGCTTTAAAAGTAGACTAGCTATTTATTCTACTGTATTTCTGCCTCTTAAGTTGTTTTTCAGTTGTGCACTTGCCTTGCTTTATTTTAAAAAGTTTAAATTGCTAATTTTATAAAGTTTTATAGGTTCATAGGTTCATAGGTTCATACTAGGCTATCTGCCCGAGGGCATTTACAAGCCTAGCCCATAGTTTTGTGGCTTACGCCACCCCTTTAGTATGGGGAACTATACCCATTATTTTGCTGTGCCTCTGTTGAGCAGTGACACTGAGGTAATCCCTGGGGTATATCTGCGATCTCCCATCCATTGGTCAAGATTTCTCTTGAACAAGGCCAGCGAGGTGCTCTGCCTCACATATACCGGGATTTTATTCCACAGCATAGGGAGTCTTTGGGTGATGAATCTATCCCTCCAGCGCGTCCTATTAATAGCCGTGTCGAGGTTTAAGTCTCCCGCCCTTGTGGCTCTGACGGATCTAGATTTTTGAGGTGAAGCATATTCATCAAATCTGGGTTTGACATGGCCTTGTATGTTAGGCAAAGGTCACCTCTGAGCAAGCGGTGGCGACTGAATAGAGCTGGAGTTCTTTCAGTCGGGCAGCATAGGACAGATGTTTGAGACCCTTTATCCTTTTGGTGAGGAACTTTGTGGCCTCTCCAGCTGCTGCAAGTGTCGGGTCAGATACATTCCGAATGGGGCATTGTACTCAATCATTGGTCTGATGAGTGATGAGTATAGGAGACTATGACCTCCCTTGATCTAGATGAGAATCCCTTCATGATAAGGTGGGCAATGTAGAAGGTCTTCCTAACTACTTTAGCTACATGGGTGTCGAATGACAGACTACTATCAACCTGGGTCCCCAGGTCCCTGATAACTTCTTCTATGCTCAGTGGATTGCCACCTATTTGGTAGCTAGGGGTAACCTTGTTTTTCCCGAAGGGTATGACTATGCATTTTTGGCATTTAACTTTAGGACATGGCTCTGGCACCAGTTATCCGTTTCTGTGAGACCCTTCTGAAGGATATCTGTGTCAGATGTGTTTTCTACTATGGCCCAGTTTGCAGTCATCTGCAAACTTTGTCAGCCATAACCCTCCTGTGTTTGCTTGTACTTGGAAAAGTAGATGCCAAACAAGAGTGGGCCCAGGACTGAGCCCTGTGGTACACCACTTGTGACAGGCTTTGAGTCTGACATGGCGCCAGCAACTCTGACCCTGTGGGTTCTGTCACTCAGCCAGTTTGCAACCCATCTTGTGATGTATGGGTTAACATTTAAGCTGATGAGTTTTTCAATGATACCCGAGTGGGGTATTGTATCGAAGGCCTTCGCCAGATCGAGGTAGGCTGTATGGACTGCCTTTCCCTCATCAATGGCTTTGGTGACTGTTTGAAAAAGTCAACCAAGTTTAGAAGGCATGATCTGCCTTTGACAAAGCCAAACTGGGATGGATCCAAAGTCTGCAAATTCCCTATGTCTTTATTTATGAGGTCCATTATGATCCTCTCCATGGCTTTGCAGATAAGGCTTGTCAAGCTAATGGGCAGGTAATTTCCAGGGTCGGTGGAGGCACCGCCTTTGTGAAGTGGGACCACAGTTGCAGTCGCCACTCCTGGAGTGCGTATCCAGAGGTAAGACTATGATTAAACAGCTGTCCTAGCTGTGGGTTTAATTCCTCATTGAGTTCGTGGAGCACACAGCCGGGGACACCATCAGGTCCCATGGATGCTGTGTTTTTTGCTTTGGAGAGAGCAGTTCTCACTTGGGCGTTGGAGATGTTTGGGGGGCTGCAATCGCTTGGTATAGATATCTCTCCTTTTGGGGGGGAGGGGGGGTAAATGACATTTACTGTTTAGGGCTACACACTCAAGTGCATTAGCCTTTTCTGTGCTTATTTACTGTATTATTGCATTGTTTAGCCTGTTTTAACCAAAAAATTAAAAAAAAAAATACTATCTTATTTGCTCATTTTCCCACCTTTCCTAACTAGTATAGTCCAAATCCCAGGCTTTGCTGGTTTCAGGACTTCAGTTTCTGTATTCAGAGCTATCCAGACCTTGCTGTGGTAGAGGGAAGTCCTACTGCTTACTAGTGGGAGTGATGAGCATTGTAGTGCCTATCTAATGCTAGAGGAGTGGTTTCCAGCTTGAAATTGTAATTTTATTGGCCATTTGGGGCTGATTTCTATCCCTTTCAACCTTCTGGTTAAAAAACGCATGTTTGAGTGCGTATGAGCTTGTTTTAGATCAGCAGATCCTGTTTGGGCATCCGGCAGACTACTACAGCACCAGAAACGAGAAAGAGAGACTTTTTGTGCTAACTGCAAGTACTTTTGGCTTAAATTGCTTGATTTTTGTTGATTTTGATCATTTTTGTTAACTACACTTCTCAGAAAGCTTTAAAAGTAGACTAGCTACTTATTCTACTTTATTTCTGCCTCTTAAATCATTTTCAGTTGTGCACTTGCCTTGCTTTATTTTAAATAGCTAATTTTGTAAAGTTTTAAATTACATTTACTGTTTGGGGCTACACACTCAAGTGCGTTAGCCTTTTCTGTGCTTATTTACTGTATTATTGCATTGTTTAGCCTGTTTTAACCAAAAAAAAAAAAATACGATCTTGTTTGCTTGTTTCCCTGCCTTTCCTAACTAGTATAGTCCAGATCCCAGGCTTTGTTGGTTTCAGTACTTTAGTTTCTGTATTCAGAGCTATTCAGACCTTGCTGTGGTAGAGGAAAGTCCTACTGTTTACCAGTGGGAGTGGTGAGCATTGTAGTGCCTATCTAATGCTAGAGGAGTAGTTTCCAGCTCTGAAATTGTAATTTTACTGGCCATTTGGGTCTGATTTCTATTCCTTTCAACTTTCTGGCTAAAAACACATGTTGCATGTTTTTGTGCATCACGCAGCACTGCAGGGCTAAGGTTAAACTATTCCCGGCGCCAGAAAGACTGCTCTTCAGATTTTCCCTTAGAACTACCTGGTTTCTCAGTAGTAGCACTGTAGCACTAATATCTGAATCCTTGTGACTAACACGTGCTCTAAAACCTGCTGGTAAGCACTAGGAAGCCTTAAACTGATACAAGCACTCAACTCTCCTTGTAAATAAGGAGAAATTAATCGTAAGCACTAAACAGCCCATAATTGCAAGGTAAGGGAAAACAGCCCTTGTACTTTATGAAAGAAATACCAAACCAGGCATGTCCAAGGGTTAGCTTCCGGTGATTTCTCCTGTCCACCTGGTGAATCTGGGCATACTGGGGCAATGCAGCAATTGCCTCATGTACAAAGACAACCTTCTCCTCCTACCACCCAACACTACGACCTGCAAGAGATGCACTTACATAGCCAAAATAGAAGCAAAGCTCTCTCCAGCCAAGATTGTGCTAGACAGTCAAGAGGAGAACATTAACACCTGCACTACACCTCAAGCAATACATAGCCCTTCAAAACCCACACCACCAATACCCACACACAGTAACACTAAACCCACATATGTGGAGGCCCTTAACATTAACCTGCCCAAGAAACAAGGACTTCCAAAGCCGAAATGCAAACAAACACCAATCACAACCAAAGTGACACATAGCTCAAAACATCAGTTTGCGACCCAACAACAGCCCCTAAGGCAAGACAATGTACCTAACACATTAGTCATAGGTGACTCCATAGTCAGGCACACTGATGTCCCACTCACCAGGCTGAACAAGGAGAAAATTGCTGTCAGTTGCTTGTCGGGTGCCAGGATCCACCACATAATGCATGCACTCAAGTCACTCCACAACAGGTAAAAATATGACTCTGTCATTGTCTATGTTGGAGTGAATGACTTGTGGCATACCTCCCTGGACTACATGAAAAGAGTCATGGAAGAGCTCTCAGATCATGTGACCCAGGTAGGTATGACTCTAGCCCTGAGTAGCTTCCTGCCTTCGCCCAGAATGATACCACAGTATAAGGACAAAATGATTGACTTCAACAATTGGCTAAGCTTCTGGTGTCATTCAAAGGGGATCCAGTATCTGTCTGCCTGGGATGACATGATCAACAAACCATGATGCTTTGCCATAGATGTTCTGTACCTGTCACCCCTGGGATTCAGGCTAATGGCTAAGGTTCTTGGCACCCCTACAGTGCCTTTTAGGCAAAGTTCAAATAACAAACCACCACCGTAACAGATAAAAGCATTCAAAATCTGAAGGTAATGCTACTCAATGCTAGAAGTCTAAGCCTCAAAATGCACTCTCAAGGCACTACTAAAAATGGAGAACATTGATATATGTGCAGTAACTGAAACCAGGTTCAAGGCTCCAGAGAGCACTCCTGCAATACCAGGCTACAACTCTTACCACACGTTATGGCCACCAAACCAGGACCGAAACACTAAAGGTGGTAGAGTGTCCATATTCACCAAGGATATTCACACCTCCAGGCTAGGTGCCCAACACAATGCATCTGAAATACTACAGGTGCAACTAACATTAGGGAAGACTGCTCTCCAAATTGTAGCTTGCTACAGATCCCCCACTATGCCCCAAGATTCTCACTACACCTTTATAAACATAATGGAAAATATTAAGATACAACCAAACACACTAACACTGGGTGATTTCAACTACCTTGCCATTAATTGTGAAAACTGCTCAGGTACCAACACCTTTGCCCAAATTCTTGGAATTCATAAACTCCAATTCCCTGGATCAACTAATCCATAGTCCCACAAGGGGCTCAAATATCCTTGACCTGGTCATTACTAACATGGGAGATCGATGCTCCACACCAGTGGTCACCCCCACATTGGTCAGGTCTGACCATAACCTAATCACCCTTTACATCCACATCCCACCCCCAAGCAGCGAATCCTCCATAAAAAACTTTTCCAAAGCCAACTTCATGCTACTCAAGTCAGAAGTGACAAACTTCATGACACACATTCAGACAGAAACTGAAAGTTTGACTACTGAATCCTACACTAAGGCACTGTACGAGCACATCCACTCATGCATAGATTGTGCCATTCCAAATCGAACCAAGACATTCTCCTCCAAAAAAAGGAAACCAATCTGGTGGTCCCTTGCCATAAACAAACTATACAACAGATGGAAGAAACTGTTGCATAAAAGAGGAAAATCCCAGGATACAAAAAACTCCCTTACCAGCCTCAGTAAGAAGCTGAAATCCCTCATAAAATCTTCCAAACCTAGTTATGAAAATAAAATTGACAAAGATTCTAAGGACAACCACAAGGCTTTCTCTAGTTATGTCAGTAATCTAAATGGCAATGCTCAGATCTGCTCTGAGCTACAACAGAATGGCATTAAATATACTGATCCCAAGGATATTGCCAATATCCTGGCAGATCGATTCAGTGCCAACTTCACCCCCCTCTCATCCCCTAAAGGGCCCATCTTAATACCAAAAGATTGCCAAATTCCAGTAATCATGGCCACACAGGTAAAAAACGCACTCTCCAAAGCAAAGAATACAGCGTCCATGGGACCATATGACATCCCGGGCTGTGTACTACATGAACTACAAAATGAAGTGGCACCTTATCTAACTGTCATGTTTAATCATAGCCTCACCTCAAGCTTCATGCCCAACGAGTGCACAGAGCTACAGTTATCCCACTCCACAAGGGGGGATCCAACTTGGATCCTGGGAACTATTGTCCCATCAGTCTGATGAGCCTGCTCTGCAAAGCTATGGAATGCATTATCATGGAACTTATAAACAAAGACATTGGCAACCTTCAAACACTGGACCCCACCCAGTTTGGTTTCATGAAGGGCTGATCTTGTCTCCTCAACCTGACTGACTTCTTCTAATCAGTCTCCAGAGCAGTGGACGAGGGTAAGGTGGTCCACACATCCTATCTGGACCTCACCAAGGCCTTCAACACCATCCCCCACTCTGGAATCACAGATAAACTTACTAAGCTGGGCGTTAACCCCTACGTCACTCGATGGGTTGCCAACTGGCTTACTGACAGAACCCACACTGTAAAAGCAGCTGACACCAAATCCAGATTCAGACAAGTGACAAGTGAAGTACCCCAGTGTTCAGTCCTGTGACCGTTCTTGTTTGGCATCTACTTCCCTGAAGTACAGGCCAACATTAAGGGACTCTGGCTAACAAAGTTTGCAGAGGATTGCAAACTGGGAGCCATTATCGAATCCCCAATTGATGTGGATATTCTAGAAAAGGGCATTACAGAGACAGATGCTTGGTGCCAGAGCCATGGGCTCAAGCTCAATGCCAAGAAATATATAGTTATCCCCTTTGGGAAAAAAACATGTACCCATGAATTACCACATAAGTGGCAGTACACTAAACACCGAAAGTGTGATAAGGGACTTAGGAACACAGGTGGACAGTGGTCTCACCTTCCATAACCACATCACCACAACAGCCAGGAAATCCTTCTATGTGGCACATCTCATCACTAAGGGCTTTTCATCCAGAAAAAAGGAGGTCATTGTCCCACTGTACTCATCCCTCATTAGACCCATTATAGAGTATAACACCCCATTTGGTATGTACCTCACAAGACATCTGCAATAGTTGGAAAGGCTGCAGAAATACCTCTCTAAAAGAATCACAGGCTTAAAGCAGATGCCCTATACTGACCATCAAAAAAACTCAGCTATACTCTGTCGCATATCATCTATTCAGAGGCGATCTCTGCTTAACATACAAGGCCATGTCAAACCCAGAGCTGTTGGACATGTTATACTTAAAGAAATACCAATACCTCAGAGCCACATGCTCCAGGGATCTAAATATGCACATCACAATGAACAAAACATGCTGGAGGGATAGGTTCCTCTCCCAGAGACTCCCCATACTCTGGAATAGACTGCCCATACATGTCAAGCAGAGCGCCTCTTTGGCCTTCTTCAAAAGAAACCTTGATGATTGGATAGGAGATAGGAAATTCACCTCTGGGATCACATCAGTTGCCCTGCTTGACAGAGGACTAGGGAAGTAAATATTCTGGGAAGAAATAGCCAGGGAATTGTTATGGTTAGGCTTGTATAGGCCATAGGGCCGATAGCCTGGTACCAACCTATGAACCTATGAAAACAAGTCTGTGATGAGGTACTTGGTGAGCCTGAAAAGCAGGATCCAATCAGATCCCATTTCTGCACCCAGCCACCAGCCCTCCTTCCTCATATTATAGTTAAAAAAGAAAAAAACGTGTTTTTTTTTTTTTTACATTTAATCAGTAGCAAACTGCTTGCTGTAATTTAGCAAGAAGATGCTACAGTTTAGACATCACACAAAGTGCTCTAGTTCTCTGGTTTTACTAAAAAAATAGAAATAAAACAATATTTTTTACTGTTAAACTGTAACAAAGTGCTTGCTACAAAGTTGCAAGTAGATGCTACAGTTTAGAACATGCACAGAGTGCTACAACACTCAGGTATAATCTCAAATGCAATACTGGCTTTTAAAAGTCAGTATGCATTAGAGAGCAATCAGAAATCAAGATGATGAATCATAGGTCATGCTCCCTAACATTTTGCACTCAGAGAACTTGCCCTCTTCACTCCTATTGTCCGGAATCACTTTTTCAATGTAGTCACCGTTCTTTTTCATGTCTCTGGAACTAGGTTTGGTTATGTAAATTAGTTGATTGAGATAACCTGCTGACCTTCTGTTGTTTTGTCACTGAATATAAAGACAGAGATATCTCTGTGGAGAAAAATAAATCCCTCTCTTTGAACCAGATGATGTAGGATTGAATAGTGAGTGGCCACTGCTATCTCATCCATCTTGGAAGTAGGAAATCAGAGCAGCCCAGTGCTTTATTAACGCCTAGTAGCTGCAGTGGATCTGTAAAGCAGCATGGCACCTTACCACATGTACAGTATATGTCTGCAGTAAGCAATATATGTTTCTTTGTTTCTGGGATCAGAGCATATTAGGAAGTGAGTGTACACCACAGAAATTATTATGATCCCCCCAATGGTTTGTGAGCAGCATAAGGGAGGAGTGGGTTTAAGGTTTAATTAGAAAACCCTTCTCCTTACCAGTGTACATGGGACAAAGTATTGGGGCTGCCATGTAGTCCCTGACCTAAGGCATTTATGGTCCTTCCTAAACCAGAGGTGGCCACATTCCGGAAAATGAAAGCTAGAAGCTCAGGACATGGAAATGATGATAGCCTTGGCATGTGAACTGGAACAGAGGTTAATAGAAGGAAGGAACCAAACCTACTCCTTTCATGGTTGCCTGGATGACATCTCTTCTGTTTTTCTCTAACCCCATGGAGAAACAAAACATTCTGAGACTCATAGGAAGAAATGTGGTTGTTGGGCTAGAGAGTGAAAGCATGCAAAAATATATGATGACTTGAGAAGTTTCCAACCATACAAAAGTAGGTTGCCCTTCTACAGTGCTGGTTTATGGTTCAAGAAATGACTCTGAGAAGTGAAAGATGAGGTGATAATTACAGGAGAAATATATTTAGATGGACTTAGTGAGTGGTTTACATGCATAGCATGGAGTACCCCTCTTTTGACTACTTTACGTTTCATGTCTTAGAGTTATTTCCTGTGAGCCCAGTAGGTGGTGATTATAATTTTCTTTTGCATGGCAGATTTGGTTGATTGTAGAGCTGGATCATGGGCAAATGGGGCCCTAGGCAGAGTAATGATATGATGGACCTCATAGGTTCATAGGTTCATAAGAGATTACTAGGCTAATAGCCCTAGGGCCTTTACAAGCCTAGACATGTTATACCCATGTTCCCTAACTGACTTTAGTTAGATGGCCATTATTCACAGAGTGAGTCAATGATCAGCACCAACTGCTCCTGTCCATGAGGAACAGAGGTCCCACCCCCAGAGGAATTTATGGTCTCCCATCCAATTGTCTAGGTTACTCTTGAATCGAGTTATTGAGGAGCTCTGCTTCACATAAATTGGGAGTTTATTCAAGAGAAGCGGCAATCTCTGGGAGATATATGTCTCTCCAGCATGTTTTTTTAATGTCACAGGCTAGGTTGAGATCCCTGAAGCGAGTAACTATTGCCCACTTGATTTGCGGATGTGCAGCATTTCCATCAGGGCAGGTCAGAGACTGCTCTGTAGGCCAGGCGCAAGTCACCTCTCAGCAGCCTGTAGGATATAGCCTACAATGGCAGGGTTTTCAGTGTTTTCATGCAGGTTATGTTTTGGAGGCTCTGAATTTTCTTGGTAAGAAACCTCTGTGGTCTGTCCAGCTGCTGCAGGTATTTGGTAAGGTACATGCAAAAGGGAGTGTTGTTCTCTATTAGTAGTCTGAGGAGGATCGAGTACAGAGGAGTTATAACATATTTAGTCTTGGATGTGATGCCCTTACTTATGAGATGTGCAACATAGAAGGCTCTCCTTACTACTGTGGACACATGGTGATTGAAGTTTTGATTGCTATCAATCTGTGTTTCCAAATCAAGCACCCCTGGGTTTGAGCTTAGGGTGAAGCTGTCAATTTTGTAATTTGCAGGGACTACCTCTTTGCCAAAGGAGATAATGATCCACTTTTTTGCATTTAGTTTCAGTCCATGGCTTTGCACCAATCATTTGCCTGTGTTAGCCACTTTTTTAATATGCTAACATCATTTGGGGACTCAATAACTGCACCCCATTTGCAATTATCAGCCAACTTGGTAAGCCACAAGCCAATTACTTTCACCTGGACTTATGAGAAATAGATTGCAAAAAGTAGAGGGGCCAGCACAGATCCTTGTGGTATGCCACTGGTAACTGGTCTACTGGTAGAGGCAAAATCCCCAACTTTTACAGTATGCATTCTGTCAGTGAGCCAGTTGGCTACCCACCTAGTGATATACGGGTTAGTCTCCAGCTAGGAGAGTTTCTCAATGATACCTGAGTGAGAAATTGTGTCTAAGGCCTTGGCTAAGTCAAGATAGGCAGTATGTGCTGTTTTGCCTTCATTCAGGGCTTTGATGACATTCTCGAAGAAATCCACCAGATTCAGTAAACATGATCTACCCTTGATGAAGCCAAACTAGGTCAGGTCAAGAGTTTGAAGGTCACCTGTTGCCTTGTTGATAAGGTCCATGATAATTCTTTCAATGGCCTTGCAGATAAGGCTGCCTAGGCTTATGAGTCTATAGTTCTCAGGGTTGGTTGACGGACCCCCTTTGTACAAGGGGATTGCTGTTGCTGTTCTCCACTCTGCTGGAACAAAGCCAGTGCTCAGGCTAAGGTTAAAGAGAGTGCAAAGTGGTTCCACTAGGTCTTGTTTTAGATTATTTAGTAAGCAGCCTGATATGTCATCTGGTCCCACAGAGGCTGTGTTTTTGGCCTTGCCCAGTGCGGATATGACCTGCTCTTTGGAGATACTAAGTAGAGGACTGGTGTCAGGTATGCTTTTGAGTATGGCTGGTGGGGATAGGGGGGTGAAGTTTGCGTCAAATCTCTCAGATAGCAAGTTGTCAGTTTCCTTAAAATCAGTATGAGAAGTACCATCCACTATAGGTTCAGCACATAGTTGGTCATTCCCTAGATTTTGGATGTAGCTAAATAATGCCTTATGATTATCCTTAGCTAGAGATGCTAATTTAGCATCATAACTAGCTTTTGAGGACTTTACAGGATATCTGATTTGCTTGTTCAAGCTGTGGAGGGTTCTCTTCTTCTGCTGAGTCACTTCACTCTTATTTTTAGAAATCAGTTTCTTTCTTTTGTTATATACAGTAACCTATTTATACTTGAGGTCCACCAATGTGGCCTGTTTTTTGAAAGCACTTGGTTTTAATCTGGTTAGGTACAGCTGAGTCTATACAGTTGTTTAGGTGGTAATAAAGGACATTTATATACTCCTCTGCATAGGAGTCATTGTTGGGTGTCTTAGCAAGGGGTTTGAAACTTTTTATATCATCACTTAGTAGGCTGTACTTTGCCTTGGAGAAATTGTTCAGTTTTTTTGCTCCTGTGAGGTGTCAGGTCTGATTGATACTTCAAAAGAGACAGATTTATGGTCTGACCTTACCAGTGAGGGCAACACACAGGGGGTAGTGCAATGACCCCCCCTCCATGTTGGTGAAAACTAATTTTAGGACATTTTAGACCCTCATGGGGGTGCAGAACAGCTGTTCCATGGCATTTATATTGGCAAAGTCCAGTATCCTCAGGGCAAGCATGTTTGTGTTCATGTATGTTTCCCAATCTATGGAAGGATAGTTGAAATCAGCCATGACCAAAGTGTTTGGCTGTATAGTGAGTGACCCTAGTATGTCCAGGTAGGCAGTGTGCTTCTCTTGGTTCATGGTGGGGGACCTGTAGCTAGCAATGATGTGATATGGTATTTTACCTATAGTTTGTTGGACCTGGAGTAGCTCAAGAGAGTCACACTGTTTAACCTGTCTTAAGATGTATTTAGCTTTAATGAAGATGGATGCTCCTCACATTTGGTTCTTTCACACTCCTGTTTGGGTCTGAATGTGTGGAAGGCATCGTAGCCTTGCACAGATAGGGTGCGGTCTGTGGCCTTGAACCATGTCTCAGTGACTGTACAGATGTCAGCATCTTCCATGGTAAAGAGTGCTTCCAGGGAGTGCAGTTTCCTGTTTAGTCTCCTAGCATTAAGCAACATAACCTTGAGTTTGTCTCAAGTGGATTTTTTTATGTTAGAAATGTTGTTGTTTTAACATAGTCTTAAAAAGGCACTATGGGGAAGGCAGGCACCTTTGCTAGTATCCAAAAGCCTAGAGGAGACAGGTGAAGGCCATCTCTGGCAAAGCAGCATTATCTGTCAACCCTGTCTTCCCAGGCTGACAGATACTGGATCTGCTGGACTGACACCAGAAGCTAAGCTAATTGTTGAAGTTAATCATTTTTTGTCTATATTGTGGCATTATCCTGGGTGAAAATAGAATGCTGAATAGGGCTAGGGACATACCTGCCTGGGACACATATCAGAGAGTTCAGTCATGTTTTTTTTCATAAAGGCAAGGGGGGTACATCTCAAATCATTCAGCCCAAAATGTACTATGACACAGTCATAATAGTAATTGTTGCGGATTAACTTGACTGCATGCCTGATTTGATGGATCCTGGTACCTGACAGGCAGCTGACCATGACCTTTAGCTTGTCCAGCCTGGTGAGGGAGGCATCTGTGTGTCTCACTATGGAGTCATTTATGACCAGAACATTTGGTTTTGAGGTGTTTTTCCTTACAGGCTTATTTGCTGAGAAAATGGCATGTGTGCTGTTTTGTGCAGTGGATTCTATTTGCTTTGAAATGTGTGCAAGTGGTTTCCACCTGGGAAGTCTATGATCTTTTGGTAGGCTTCTACTGAGTACCTCCACGAATGTGGGTTTATCCGTTGTGACCTTGTTTTGTGTGAGATGCGATGTGTTTGTGCGCTGACAACCTGTTTGATGTCCAGTCTGTTGTTATGTGAGAGAACTGATTCAAAATTCATAGTGTAGTTACATCTCTTACATATTGTATTTGTTTGTTTTAGGAGTAAGTGGTCGTCAGTGTACATAAGACAATTACTACATTGCCTCAGGATGCCTATGTCAATCAGATTGGCTGAAGAAATGGTTGGAAACTGACCATCTATTATGGCAGGAAACATTTCTCCCCGGGCCTCCACTGAAAATTGGCTTTGTTCCAAGTCGGACTTTCCCGGTAAACAAATGTTAAATAAAAAATAAATAACTTAGCTAGTATTGGAGAGCGGGCTAAGTTTGACCAGATTTTGCTCAAGGATTAACAATGGCACTTATTCTATTGAAGGTTAAGGGTGAAAACTATGGCAACACTTCTCAGTGCACAACTGAGTTTCCCACAATGCAGCAGGGAATATTGGGAGGGTTCACTAACAGATGTCTAGGAGGAAATTCTCTTTCAAGATGTGCACCACTGAACCACGTTGAGCAGTGTGTAGCTACATGCAAATGTGAGTTTTATATACAGGTGAAATCAAACACGTTTAAGCTCATCTACCAATGGGAAAGTACACAATGAGTTTTCCTCCAGTAATCTCCAACTCAGATTATTCTTAGACTACACACTTCTGCCATAAGGGTGCAGGCAGGGCCCTTTTAATGTATGATGGCTGTAGCAATACATTCTAGATTCTGTAGATCTGAATCTAATCTATGCTATGTGCTAGCTACTTAAAGCAACAGAATATATTTTTTAAACTGAAGAAAATACAGTAAAAATCAGCAAAATGAAGCAGCAAAATGATAAAATACAGTCAGCAAAGTACAAAAGAAACTCACAAGGTACTTATTTTTCTTTTTTACTTTAGCAGTGGATGCTTTAACTCTCTACACATCTGGCAAAATTAGCCAAACGTTGAGCAGATTCAGGTAAAATATGGTAAACAAGAGCAAACGCTAGGCTAAACACTTTTAAGCTAAATTAGCAATGGGAAAGCACACAATGAGCTTTCCTCCAACTCAGATGAGACTTAGACTACACACTTCTGCCACAAGGGTGCAGGCAGGGCCCTCCTAATGTAAGATGACTTAAATAGTGCTCAAGTCTAGCAATACAGTCTAGATTCTGCAGATGTGAATTTATTATATGCTAGCTAGGAACTAGCTATTTAAGGTAACAGAACAACTTTTTTAAAGTGCAGCAAAATGCAGTAAAATCAGCAAAATGATAAAATATGGTCAGCAAAGTGCAAAGAAAACTCAAAAAGTACTTATTTTTTCAATTTTAACAGTGGATACTTTGGATTTCAGCAGAATCTCTCCAGACCTCTGGCAAAAGTCACCAGACATTGAGCAGCTCCAGTAAGACTACCTGTGGTGGTACTGCCCTCTGGACAAACTGGCAGCTCTTCCAGCAGCTGTGAACAGTGGGAGACTATGGAGAGCATTTCATGTGCACTATTTTAAACTGCAGAGGTTTATTTATATACAAGGCATGGAGAACTGAGTGTTTTATACCAGAAAGATGACAGACTTTTAAACAGTTAACCCCAATGGCTAATTAGATAAAAATACAACAAACTTTAAACCAACAATTTCCCACATGGATGAGTTGAATTCAGCTCTGCTTCCAATAGAGTGCAAAAAACCCTCCTAATATAAAACAAACTGGTTTTAAGCTCAAGTGCATTAACAAATGCTTTACAAAATTCCTGCAGTATCAGGAGTCCTTGGACATAAGTTCACGAACCCTGGGAAATGCTCAAAAATATAGAAAAAGTGCACAACATAAGAAAACATTTGGGCAGACTCAAGAGAACTCTGACAAACTCATAACAGCTTTTCCAGGAACAGAGGATGCTAGTGAATATGAGAATACTGTTAAAACAATGTAATAGTAGTACAGTAACAAACAGATGGTGTTTATTTAACAAGTGCAGGCCAAAAAACAATGATAGTTTCAACAAAATCAATAAATGCAGCACAGAAGTGTTAAATAGTACTGAGACAGTAACAGCAACTGCAAAAAAAAAAAAAAAAAAAAGTATATCAGCTTTGTAGGTCTAGATGGTTTTAGAAGCAATCCAAGTCTTGTAATTAGTTGTCCCAGTCCCCTTCGATAAACACATCACACCAAATGATGTTTGACGACCTTTATTAAACCTCTATAAACATAACTTAATTGACCAATATTATTTATTAATTTCAGCATAAACATCAATACAACTGTTAACTAGGGCAATGTGACCTTGCTCACCCTTACCAAACACAGCATAAATACCCATATAACTGTTAACTAGGCAGCATGACCCTGTTCACCCTGACCTAATAAGCAGCATCCTTACCCTCACTCATTTATTTTGCTTATCAAGCAGCATCCCATCGCTCACATTCCTTTCCCAACTCATTGAAATAAACATCCATCACCAGAAGGGGAACAGAAGAGGTACAAGCCTGACACTCTTCTCTGCCCACCAGCCTGACTAGGCTGTTCGGCCTCCTTCAGACCAAAACCTCCAACAAAACCTTCCAAAACAAACCTAACTGTATATTAAAAAGGGTGAAGCCAAACATCATTCAGTGTACCGCATCCTCTCTGAACCAAACTAGATCCCACTCATCAACCTCCCAAAGCCCAATAATATAAATACCCAAAGTAGCCAATTGCCTAAACAGCTGAAATCAAACCGATGACCCTCGCCAGTATGAAAGTAATACCCATATCCTTGTATAACCTCTGTAAATTAAACAAAACCTTACTTATAGTTTCATAGGATCTTAGGTAGGTACTAGGCTATTGGCCCTAGGGCCTATATAAGCCTAGCCAAATGGCACCCTGGCTTTTGCCACCCAAGAAAATTATTTTCCTGTGCCCCTGTCAAGCAGAACCACAAAAGTGATCCCCGGGGTGAATTTCCTATCTCCCATCCAATCATCAAGATTTATTTGAAGAGTGCTAATGAGGAGCTTTGATATAGATAGGTAGTTTGTTCCAGAGTATGGGAAGTCTCTGGGACAGGAATCTATCCCTCCAGCATTGTCTGTTTATTGTGGTGACAAGGTTGTGTTTATATCACGTTATCAAAAGCCAATAATGGTGAACACCATTTAATCAAACCTAAATAATCTAAAGCACACAATATTGAACATTCAGAACAGTGAATTTTTTCCCAGGGAAAAAATTTGTTATTCCGAAACACATTCACACAACATAGGCACACCAAAAAAACAGCAATCCACACACTTACACTTAAAATCATACATCTAACCCTACACTAAACTATACAAACACTACTGTCTATCCACTTACCTTAACCCAACCCTAACCCTAAGGTCCGTCACTATCGCACACTCACCTTACCCGCGCCCTAACCCTAACTCACTTAACCCGCCCCTAACCCTAAACTCTGTCACTATCGCACACTCACCTCACCGGTGCCCTAACCCTAACTCAAGTAACCTGCACCCTAAACCCAACATCGACACAACCACACACTTACCTGAACCTCCGTAACTTTCCACCACAGTGCTAAAAATAGCGAAGCCACAGAAACGGGCAACCAAATTCTTTCCCTAGGAAAGAATTCGATGTTCTGCAGCTTCACTATTTTTAGTGTTCGATGCATAATGTTCGACATTGTGGCATTCGATGTTATTGGCTTTTGATAACGTGATATGAACCCACAAGGTTTAGGTCCCTAGAGCTCAGAGGGATTGGGATTTCTTTAAGTTATCCTAACTACCATATCCATATTCTTGTATAACGTCTGTAAATTAAAGTAAACCTCACATATCCTAACTACCAATAGTAGCTTTGTAATTATTCCCAGGTCATTACCTGCCAAATTTACCACCAGAACTCTAAGAAGAAAGGTCATTTGAATGTCATCATGCCTAACTGCAGCCCCCTTTTACAACCCAAAGGATATAATAATGACCAATATGAAATTTATTTTTCTAATAGATGAATTTAATAGTAATCCTGCCATCACACCAACTATCCATTATAAGGCCAGAAGACATTTGATGACCAACATAGCATTTGCTGAACAACAAACCACCCTCTGAATGACTTCAATACATCCATAAAGCAAATGCCACACAAAGTGTAGCCCATTGACCCTCCATTTACCAACAACAACCCTCACAACTACACCTATCTTCTAAATAGCCAATGTCTGTCGATCTCCACACTATCAAACCTGTCCCAACCCTTCAAACATATGAACCACCAACCACGATTTAGTAAATTCATGTAACCCTATTACCCATGCAACTATACTAATTGCAGCTAAATCCTCCTTAACCAACTGAACTGCCTTACCTTGTTCCCAAGCCTGAGCCAAGTGACTCAACAATCATTCCCACCAAACTCCTTCCATCAGGCAGCTGCAACACAAATTTAGCAAATCTAGCAATGCCCTCCCATACGCCTTCCTTTTAAAAGCTACCTCAGACTCCTGCACTAAGCACCTAATCCTTCTAACTCAACCTGACACACCTCACCTAGTAGCACCAACATATACCATTGTCATATTAACCAAATGCAAATTAACCCTTTTCCCTAACAACTTCTCCTGCTAAACCCATGGCACCAGCCAAATTGAAACTAACTCCAAGTATTCAACATCCCTCCTACAATCATCCTTCCCTCCTGCCAGCCAACAAACCACAAACCAATCCCCACCAAATTATGCCCCTAAACCAATACCTCCTGCCACATTTGTAAACAAATGCAAATCCCCATGAACAACCCAATCCATCTGCCAAATGGCCATACCACTAAACTGCTACTAAAAGACACCACAATACTAAAAAACACGCACCAGCTCATTAACCCCTCCCCCAAACAACCTGAGTGAACTTACCAACATGCAAATATCCGGAGCCCAAAAAGCTCAACAATATCCTTAATTCACCCTTTGTCCTTGGATTTCCCCCTCAAAGCTTTTCTTTCAATGTATTACCTGTGCACCCAGTGAAGAAACAAACCATGGTCTGCATTCTAACTTCTGCCTAGCCAATGAAACACCCACTTCCTCACATATCCCCCAAAACACCCGCACACCTACAATGCTCCAACAAACCATAACTACTTTTAAAAAGTCATCCATATAACGTACCACCTCCTAGTAGTCCAAAGGAAAGAATATCATACAAACCCAATAAACTACCCTCCCAACAGTCCTACTCCACCAAACCTTCACAATCTCTTCCTTCCTCTGTAAGAGATAAGGATTCCTACAAACTGACCCCTCCAACCTGTAATTCAATAGAAAATCCTTAAGAAAACCCCATCTATTAATTCATGAGCAACTTCTTAGTCAGGAAATGGCACGAGAAGCTGATGCAATACCCATACATCAATGGGAAAATGCATCCTCCGGTCTTCCCTTTGACCCGTGAAAGTACACCCCCTATCTCTATCCCCTGAAAATTCCATGCACTCCAGCAACCCTGAAATCCATGTAACAAAGATAGCCTACCTAATTCAGCCTGCTGCAAACTCAAATTAGCCAATATGCCTTCCTGTCTGTCACTTGCTTTACCCCACCACATCAGTTAATGCAAAATATCGACAAACTCCCCCCATCCAGATCTTTTCTTTAACTAAAAGTGGTATGTGAGGTGGTCAGAAGATCTCCCCTCACTTGCCCAGAGTTTGCTTACCTAACCAATCACATGGCTAGATCTCAAAGTCCAACCGAACCTCATGTTGTTGCACCTCCACCCCACTTGTGGATGACCCCAAACTCCCCCTAATCAAACCTAAACCATCCTCATTACCAAATGATTCCTCATGAAACTTCTCCCCTTTTACAAAAGAGGGGACCCCCCAAGTTTCTGTCATTCTTCAGCCATACCACCTGATTTACCCTGCCTTTGATGTACCTCATCTTCACCTGTCCCCACACAGCTACAAAACCACACCAACAATGACATGCCTAAATAAGCACCTAACAGGGTATCATTACCTGTGACCTCATTGCTCACTGCTCTTGTGGCTGGAAAATCCACCACAGGAGCATCCATCACCTGTTGAGTTAACTTCCCATAGACCACCGGCTGATGCAAACTCTGTGCTTTCATTATCCATCTCCTATGGAGACCACTTCCTTTGGGGCACTGGCTGATGCAAACTCTGAGCTTTTTGTCATCTGCAAAGAAAAAGACAACTGTAAATTCTCTGAAAGAGAGAGAATTCTTCTAATCAAAATGGTGCCCATAACAGCAAAGTTGTGTTTTGCAGAAGGTGGCACTTCAAATTCATTAACAGCAATCTGACTGTAAAAGCCCACCAGCCCCCCTCCCCCATGAAAATTAGTGTCTCACTGCGCATGCGCAACATACAGCTGTTATTTGGGCATGTCTCCTGACTCACTTCAACTCCAGTCATGTCCAATCCACCATCCCCCCTCTCAAAATCACCAGTCTAGGACAGCAAACTCCGAGCTATGATCAGTGGCAATGAGGAGACCAAACCAGTACCACCAATTTGAGAAGATGACAGAACAAGAGAATGTGAATTAACATATATCCATGAAGTAAAAGTAGTATATAATTCCACTCATTGTCATGATTTAACAAGGGAAATCCAACAGCTCCTCTTCCCAAAGAACCACCAGTCCCAGGAGGGACAGAAAAATTTCGAGCCTATGAAGCAAAAGCAGTATGTAATTCTATTCATTCTCACCATCCATCAAGAACAATCCAATGGCCCCTCACAGAAAAATCTCATTCTGAAATCAGGGACTGCCAAGAACCAATTTAATAGTCATAGTCTTCACTTGTACAAAACAAGCATGTACTCCTATTTTTAAGAAAATCCCAGTCTGTATCTGAAGGCTGAAGCCTGAGCTATGAGCAATATTACCGTTTTTTAGAAAAAAAAAAAACAGTATTAGCACAAATACAAAAATAAAATGAACACTGAGAATCCCCTGGAACTGGAAAGTGCATCCAATAACCTAATGGGTGTGAACTTTAAAGCTCACTGTTGTTACTAAAACACCTTACACTGCATAAAGATATGAAAAAAATAATCATACTGACATGACAACAGTTGTGGATGGGGAGAGATGAGGAAAGTCAGCTCACTTTATAATTTGTCCATTACTAACTTGTAAGGTTTCATCTTGTCATATGGCTTTAAAACAAACTCACTGACTGTCAACAGATACAAAGAGATCATTCTGAATGTGCCACTGCTCACATCCATTTTGGCTTCTCTCACAAACACCGCTGTCTGCATCATGGCAAAATCTGACCCTGAGGCAGAGGCAGCCATTACTTTACCTCTCTTGGTGCCCGTGAAAAGCGATCCACAGCTTTGGCTGAAGAAATTACATCAGAGAATGGCTGCCATAGTTTATCACCACAAACAACAAATCCCAAACCCAGCAGAGAGCATCAAAATGGAGCTCCTAACCAACCTAACCAACAAAATGACCTAAACCACCCAGCAATGACAAAGGCCACTCTTAATGACACATTACGTCCCTTGCTGGACCTAGAGCCTCACAAAATTGTTAAATGCGGTTCCATTTCAGCTCCTCTGTTCCTCTCTCTTATTTATTTATTCATTTTATTTTTTAAACAACATTGCTAAAACCCATCACCCCCCATAGCCATAACATGTTTCCAAAAGCCACAGAACCTAGCCTAAACAACAGTACCCACTCATCTATCCCTGGACTATCTACCATTGCAAAAACCAGTCACCTCCCTATAGTCATGACCCATTTCCAAAAACCAAGGAGGAAAAAAAAAAAAAAAAATATATATATATATATATATATATATATATATATATATATATATATATATATATCTATATCGTTATATACATATATAGAACACCTGTCTCCTATGACCAGCAAAAAAACAATAACCCGTAGCATATGTGCTCTCCAGGAATGCCTACAGGTCATCTTGGACATAACTCTTGCTTTAGCAAGTTCATACCAAAATGCGATTCCTAACCCAGTTATAATTGCATAAAACCCAATAAGCCCCTCACTATCCTTACCTCATTTCATCCCAGTCATCCTACATTCCCATTTACCTCTTTCTTGTCTCCAACTAGCTTTCTTCTTCTACCCTCTTAATTCCCATTATTATTTCTACCTAACTCCCACTTGAAGATGTCCCTGGACAAATTGGTCTGTTACCAAACTTTATGTGTCCAAGCCAGACACAGGGAAGTTCTGAATAAATGAGCCCATAAATTCATAAATGAGTACCAGGCTAACTGCCCTTGCAGGCCATTCCAAGCCCAATCAATTACCCCATCCATGTGATAATCAAACCCTGTACCTTGTGCCTAGAAGATGAACGCCTTAACCACTATGCCAACCTCCCACCTCTAAGTTATTTGTCAGAGGTGAGATTTGAACCAACACCTCCATCTGGAGACCAGAATTCCCTTGAGCCACAGAAAGAGCTTAACCCTTGAGTCTGGCACTTAGTCCACTCGGCTATCTGGACTTTAAAGGTTATTACAAACCTAGCTGAGTAACCCTAGGTCAGAATAAAACCCTGTATGCTGTGTCTATCACGTGAAGCCCTTAACCCTTATGCCATTCACCTCTCATAACCTAGGCAAAGACATCAACCACTGAGTGACTATGCTGCCTTGAATCCTTTCTGCAATATAGTAACACAGACACTTCTAGTTGCAAAGGAACTTTATCACTGAATGCTACAGACAACTCTCTTGTATTGTCTCATCGTATCTCCTTCTAGAATTGTTTGCCTTATCTTTTTTTTAATGAAAACCAAGAAGCAAGTTAAATAAAATATGTGACATGTCCTGCTGGCAAAACCATTGAAAATGACAAATTGTTGCAAACAGGCATTATGAAAATCTTGTACCAAAACAGTGTTCAGCATTCTGTTAGTCTGTTGTGATGCAGAATGCCAGATCACACTTCATGTAAAAAAAATTTTACTGATTGATGTTGAGAGGGGAGGGTCATAGTGGTGCAGCATTTAGTACTGCTGTCTCACAATGCTTGGTTCCCCAGTTTAGTTCTGATCCCAGGTGGTTTCTGTCTTTGTGATCATTTATTGTGTGCTCTGGCTGCCTTCTACACTCAAAAAATGTGCTGTAGATAAAGTGATAATTTTCTTAATAGTCCACAGGTGTGCATGCTGACTGATTCCACATGTATGTTGTGCAATGGATAGGTGATCCATTCAACATAAGCTTCTATGCCTTGCTCCATAGCCTCCCCCCTTGATCTTGTACTGGATTAAGTGGATAATCAGAGAATCAATGATGAATGTAATTGATTGTTAGGGTGACTCATTTTTACTGTTACGTGTACCTTATCTATTACTGTTTTACAGTTACTGCCATATTAGGCATCCCCATTCTGCAGGTTTACAGGTGTCACTGATAGTCCCCAGGGCATGGAAACTCCTTACAGGTCTCAGAGATAAAGGCTCTGTAAATCTTGTTACTTACAGTTGTGGCATGGCAGGAGGAAGCATGTAATTTATTCATACCATGTGATTATGAATGCATAATTATCTATTCAGAAACATCAAAGAAAAGTAACTGCAAATGTAACTGTTTCCTGCATGATTTATGGAGCTTTCCAATCTGATGTTTCTGGACCTTGGCAATAAAAGAGGGGGACATTTAATTGCTATTTCCACCTTTTGAACTAGAGGTGCCATTTGACTGGACTATTTCTTTCAGCAGATTGAAGCCGAAAGGAAGTATGGAGACATTTGCTTCCTTTGATATTTACCCTTTCTCCACAGTTTTGCAGCTATGATGTTAGAATGTGTAAGTAATGGAGTGCGGAGATAAGTCTTCCACTTTGGGTACCAGTCACATCACACACATTGTTTTACTTTTTTTTTCCAAGCACTATCTGATTATACACAGATCTTGACAACCTCATAGGAGTAATTTCCTTTTCATCTTTACTTGTATTTTGCAAACACAATAGTTTTTAACAAATAAAGTTAAGCAACCCAGTCTAGTTTCTATTTACAATTTCCATTAAAAATAGTTAAAAACCCATTTAACTCAATCATCATAACTAATATGTTTTTACATTTCTCTAATAACAACTGTGCTATGCTTATGCATACTTATTTTGGCATGTACCAATAGGTCTCAAGCTTATTGCCATTCTAATATATAAAAATGTAATTACAGTATGATCTAATCACTGCACATGATCTTAAATATCAGGCACAGCCATTAAAGAAAAAAAATTACTACTCTCATAAAAACGATAATATGTACCCATATAGTCCTTTAGTTACTCATCATATACCTCAGGTATCCAGCAAAGAGACAAACAGCATTGAATATGTTAACATAATGTAAGATAGGATAATGCTGTGGCCTCTCACCTTGTCAGCCTATCATCAGTCAATATAATATGATATAAACTCTCAAAATGGCAATAAACATCAATTTTCTTAAGAAATGATGCAAAACTCATATCTCTGTGCTTTGTTTCTTACAGACTGCTGAGATGCAATTTATGCCTGGCACACAAGCCATCCTTAGATCCTGCTCTGATGGACTTTTTACACATCAGCAAAAAGAACAGCACAAGAACTACTAGATTTAAGAATTTTAACTTTGATTGCAACTTAAATAGGGCATGTTGGAGAAACAGGTACATATCCCAGAGCATCCTCATTCTCTGGAATAGGCTTCCCATCCAAGTCAAGCAGAGCCTCTCTTAATCCTATTCAAGTGCAACCTGGACTAGTGGATGGGAAATTAGAAATTCACCCCTGGTCTGACACCTATGACTGTGATGGACAGAGGAAGCTGTTATATTATGCTCTAACACAAATCCCTTAAAATAACCTCTAAGGCAGAATAACTGTGGGATACATGTTGATTGCATGTCTAGATTTGTAAAGGTCCCAGTGGCCATTAGTCTAGTATACACTATGAACCTATGAAAATATTCCCATATCCCAATTTTTAAGGATCTGCAAGATATGCAGTGACAACCAAGAAATTAAAAAGTGGTTTGACAAACTGGAAAAAAGTTCCGTGATGGGGATTATAAACTTGATTCCATTTCAAGAACAAGGGAAAGTGCTGAGGCTACCCCGAAACATGCACTGTTTCAGTGTAAGGAAGGAATAACGATACCCTAACAGTCTAACAGTACATTTTATTGCAACTTTGGGAGTAATACTCAGAAGATGCAAC
This sequence comes from Protopterus annectens, assembly GCF_019279795.1. NCBI lineage: Eukaryota > Metazoa > Chordata > Ceratodontiformes > Protopteridae > Protopterus > Protopterus annectens. The sequence continues at coordinate 672,135,994 of NC_056741.1, read as the reverse complement.
AAGCTATTAATAAATTCTGTCCTGTATTAACATATGTCAATTTTTAATCAGTTGTACCCACATATTGCCTGATTTCTTATAAGAAGGGCAGCAAAATTGGCCAACAGTTGTCAAAATTTAAGAGCCTAGTGGGAGAAGTTTCCCATATTCATGAGTCAAGGGGATGTTTACCCTGTGGAAATTGTATACATGCAAAAGAAAGTATTTTATCTCACTTCATGAAAGTAGAAGTTATGAAATGGGACATTTCATTACTTGTAGTACTGAATTTATTATTATTTATTGATATGTTAATATGGCGCCTTCTATGTAACTGAGACTATCTGCCACTTTCGACAATGTATTTCTGTGCACACCGGTGATTTTCACTGTGAAAGACTACATAGTGCTTTATATAAGCACAAGATTTTTCATCAAGATATTTTCACAGCTCTTGACACCATTGGCAATAAAAGTCTAGACTGGAGAGATATGAAAGAAAAAAAAAATAGACAAAAAAGAGAAAATGTAGATTGTAAAGTACTCACTGATGGCTTGTGTATCCCCACACTCCCCCATCCCTATAGTAATGTTGGTGCCAGTATGGCACAATAGAGACTCATCCCTCATATCTAGTGAGTCCCCCAATCACCTGATTCCCATAGTAATATTGGTGTTGTCATGGAAATGTATTCCTTGGTGATCTACTTGTTACCCCTACTCCTGATTCCCATACTGCTAACAATGGCGCCATTAGAGCACTTAATAGTCCATCTGGTGTTTCCTCCCATTCCCTGTCATACTGTTCAGTGCATTAATGTACTATTCCCTGGTGTCTAGTGTATCGCCCATCTCAGTAGTAACATTGATGTTAGTACTGCACTGCAGACTATGTATGCCTCACCCCCTGGTCCCCATAGCAATGGTGTTACCAGTATGGCACTTTTAAACTTTCTCCCAGGTATCCTGTGGTTCACCCAATTCCCGGATCCCCATTTTGATGTATGTGTCATTATGGCACATTTACTGTAAGACCTAATGTCTAGTGGTCCCCCTCCCACACACCCATTTATGATCACTACTGCAAAGTGGTAGAAATTCCCATGTTGATTTACATGGATGAATGCTTTGTGAATTACTAGGTTGTATAGATGGCTTCATGGCAGTGATTCCAGAGAGAGAGAGAAAGCACATGGCTAATTAGCATATGACTCTACCCTCTACCCCACTATGCCTCATTAGAATTCAACACAGCTGTGGTGCCAGCCTATCATGGTGCTGCACATCATCATGTTGGGGGATCATGCAGCACCATGTAACGGTGCTTACTGACTACAAAAAAAGTACCACAACATGTACATGGCCATGTAAACTTTATGTTATATTTATGACTCCAGACTTGAAATTCTTAAACATAGGCATGAATAAAAAGTAAATATTTTTACAGGGGAGAGATCCTCTTGTATTCCCTCAAATGGGTGGCTTCATCATCCACATTTCCTTAAACTGATTAACTCTGAGGTCACTAGAGTTTAGAGAAAAGCTTGTTTTTCTTAAACCATAAAAATAACGGCCATTATTTTTCCACTACACATTATTCTCAGAGGAGTATTATTAACCTTATTTCAAACACAAACACATCTCTATAACTATATAGAAAGGAGTGAGCAGACATGTCATAAGCAAATAGCACCAAGAACCATCATTCATGAGCAAAAAAACAAGTAAGCCAAAGAAAATTATATACAGATAGGCAGATAGAAAGATAGATATACATATTATTTATTTATTTATTTGCTTATTTTTATTTATTTTCTGTGTTGACCAGGATAATTCAATGGGGCGCAACCCATTTTTACCTAAGTTTCAGGTAAACAATGTTCATTAACATAGAAAAAAACATATTTAGTAATTATAATACATAAAGTGATAAGGTAGCAACCATAAGCAAATATATGATAACACTGTGTGCTAAAATTGTCAGATATTTTCAGTGTGTACAACAGGTACAGATATCATATATAGAAACATAGACAGCATATAGATATATTTTTTCATTTTAGTAAATGGAGTTTAGTTACAATGGTGCTGATGTATATATATATATTTTTGTTTTAACTCATTTTAATATTGTGTGGTGTCATGGATGTGATTAAGTATGCCTGAGAATGGTTGTAGTGTATGCTGAATGCTGTGTCGGATTTGTGTATATTTGCAACTTATAATCAGGAGGGTGTATGGACTGGAATAAATTTCTTTATCTTTTAATTACACAGAGCTTTGCTAAACAAATGCAAAATATCTGTTTATCCTTTATGTGTCAAATCTTCTTGTACCTGTCAGAATAAAAGTCTTAACTCAGTGTGAGTTTGATACAGTGGGTTTATACTGTAGTAGCAGCATACAGTGGAGATATATATAGTAATTCATACAAACAAGTCCTATACAGGTTATTTCCTTTTCTCTGTAATAGCAGAATGTATTTATTTACTTTATTTATTTGCATTTGTTTACTAGGGTAGTCCGCTGAGCTGATATGAGACCATTTTTATTGGTGGCCCAGGGAGAAAAGCTCCACAAATAACATGAACATAGAGATGTCGACATAAAAATGAGTACATTACAAGAGTGTATACAACAAAGGTAACATATTTTAAAGGAGAACCACACCCACAGACTCAAAAAACATGTTTATTCATCATGGTTTTGACTTTCCTACATTTTAACACCAGTCTGGGACTATTTACAGGTGTTTAAATATTTTTATACATAATTTCTGACTCTGACCATATGGGGTCTGGCATCTTGAAGTAATTCTGATTGTTTAGTCTGCCTCTAGGTATCCCACAATGCAATGCTCATCTGTAAAACTGTTACATAACTCAGGCCTCTTTCTTCTTAAAGCTCCTGTTACTGCATAGATTTTACATACATAAACTGTTATCTTTCAGTCAGTTAAGTAACATTTCATGCCATTGAATGACTACTTAAAAAATAAACAGTGCAAATGTCACAGAGCAGACTTTCAAAGCACTTTTTACTGCTACTTCTTTTTAGAATTGCTAAACTGCATTTTTTTGTGAAGCCTAAATTGTATTACTTTTACTCATCTCCCATCCCCCTTCCTGAGCATCCAAGTGCTCTGGATTATTCAGAACGCTCCACATTTAACGACAAGCGAAGCCACTGTTCCACTGTTTCACATTGAGCAGCAGTGGCTCCACTACATGCATTCTGATTGGTTTGTGTACTGCAATTACTGCCAATCAGCATCATGGCACACAACCCAATGCATAGGCTAATCACGTTCCGGGAAGCCTTTTCTTTCCCAAATAATGGCTTGATAAAGGCTTCCAGGAAGCAGTGATCTTCCAAAAACAACAGTGGAAGACTGGCTGGGGATTGAAGACATCGGGGGTCAGGACTCGAGTGCCAGAAGAAGTATCAGCAGCTGAAGGGACTTCAGGGACATAACCATTGCTTTGGTGGTTCTAGTAGGATCAAGAGTGTCAAGTCTCTGAGGTTTTGTTTTGCTGCCTGCCTGCCTGCCTGCTAGAAAACCAGGGCTGATTTTTGTGTACTGTGTGGAGTCTGTGGATTGTATTGAGCTGCTGGGGAGAAGTCGGTAGAGGTAAGTGTTTTTTATAAATGGAGCTGTGGCTAGGGCATTCAGAAAGGATTTAATAGCTGTATTGTTTTGCAGATATTTAAATTAATTGTTTTTTAAAGAAGGTGATGTCAGTTTGGGGAGGGAATTAGCAAGAAAACTACCTGTATTCAGTGGTCTTGATGACATCAATGAATTGGAGACTTTTCCAGGGCAGGTTACAATTTTTTTTGAAAGTGAAACCACCACAGTACAATTTGTTCTATTCCTCATAAAATCTGTGGTTTCTGTATCTACATTTTTCCTTGTAAAGTCTGTAGTGCAGTGGTGCACTGGTAGCATTGCTGCCTAACAGCTACAGGCTAACTGGTTTGATTCTTGGCTAGGGTACCTTCTGTGTGGTGTCTGCATGTTCTCCCCTCTTACAAAGATGTGTCTGGCATTTCTCCCTGCTTTGCTGAAAATTGTCTTTTGTTCCAAGTCAGACTAGTTTACTGGTTAAATGTTTAAAAATAACAGACATTTGAATTTTAGACTTCATATTCTTCAGAAAGTACATGGTAACACAAAACGTTTTATTCTAGCAGTTGTCTAAGTTTATAACATGGATATTTGAATTTTGTCCCTATGTTTGGGACTGCATTCCCCCATTATTGGCTTTGTCCAGGTATTTTGTGCTATGGTTGAGAGTTATCTATGGTGAGAACTGAATTCATTGAATGTTTGGGGGCTGTACCCCCCCCCCATTACTGGCTTTGTTCGCATGTTTTTTGATAAGAGGTTGAGAGCTATAGTGAGAACTGAATTCACTGAATATGTTTGGGGGCTGTATTCCCCCATTATTGGCTTTGTTCAGGTGTTTTGTGCCAAGGGGTTGACAGCTATGGTGAGAACTGAATTCACTAAATGGTAGCCATTTAAGTTTGTCTTTCTCTCTTTCACAAAACAGCTGATTTGGCATAGTGGTATGTTTCTCTGACTGTTTTGCACAGGGTCCCCTGGGTTAAAGACGTGGCAATAAAATGTATGGTGGAAACACAGCATTTTATTCTAGCAACTTTCCAACATTATACAAGCAATGTTTAAAATGTGTCCCTTTTTTTGGGCTTTTGTCCCCCCCCCCCCAATAAATTTCGGCTTTTTCCAGATTTCTTGTGCTGCAAAGTTCAGAGATATAACTGCATGTCGAGTAGATTTTACAAGGAGCTGAGAGCTGCAGGGGAACAAAACGTTAGTGCTGCTTATGCTGAGTCTGCTTGCATTGTTAATAGCACAACAGGTAGTGTACTTGCTTTTGATGCAGAAGGCTGTGGGTTCTACTCCCACAGTAGATAGATGCATTGCTGATACTGTACTGTGTTGTAAAGTGGGTAGATGCTGCAGTCCTTTCCGGCAAAGATACCTAGAGTAGTAACTATGAACCTGTTATTAGTTTGCCATACAGTCCTTATTGCGATATTACTAGCTTATCATTTTTTTAATGCATGCAACATAGGCAATTTATTCCTCAAGGGCAACAGACACTTTATTTGTAGATGAATAAACAATGACATATAAAGTTGTTTGCTAGCAGCAACCTCTTCATTGTTACAGATTTCTTTACTGTGGAATTATTTATATGACTTTTACTACTTCAGAGATTGTGCATATTTACTGATACTGGTGGACTGTAGAAGGCTGAGTAGACTTTTATGATGGAAATGTTCTGAACTGGGTAGTTTTGTCAATGATGCATGCATTTTGTTTCATTGTTTACTGGAAAAATGTACAAAACAATAAATTTAAAATACCATCTAACAACTGTACTGTATTGTACAAGGAATATAATTTAGTACAATCAGGAAGGTGTATGTTTCATGTGCAAGGGGCCTATGATTTGAAAACAGCCCAAAGTTAATCTTTATCTGCCACTGGCAAAATGTATTTTCTTTGAATGTGGGTTTCAATGCTGTTTCATAGAATGTGAGTTTCAAGGGCAGAGAAGTTTTAATGCTAAGCCTGTTTTCATTGTGCGACTGCATTGCTTTGTTTCGCAGATGTCTTAGTGTTTATGCTGTAAAATGCAAAATAAAACTTTCAAATGAAATCCAAATCATCCTAGAAGTAAAGCAGTATGCAAATTAGTGTTTATGGTAAATGGAGTGAAATAGCCAAGTAATGGATCATTGGAATGGCTGCAGGGGGGAGGGCTCCATTCGACAATGATTTTGTGAGTGGGAAGGGCGGCAAACTCAAAGACAGCCCCAGCTGAACTATACCTCCCAAATGTCCAGATTTGCACAGAATGAATAGATTTTTGCTTCTTATTTTTGGTTTGTTCCTCATAAAATTTGTGTTTTTCTGGAAAATCATTTAGGAATTAAGTCACTAAATAATGACACACTGAGTTTCAGACTTCATAACCTTCAGAAAAATGCATGCTAAAGTAAGACCTGTTATTCTTTCAACTGTCTCAGTTTATACAAGAGCAATTTTTAGTACTGTTTATATGTTCCCCCAATATATTTGGCCTTGTCCAGATTTATTGCATTAACAGGTTGAGAGGAACATGCAAATAAATTGCTTTATAGAATTAGGCATAGCCAGACCTCTCAACTGTCCCCGGATTTGGCTCAAAATGTTGCTCTTTCCCTAATAATCCCTCAGCAAAATAGCAATTTTGGAAGAAAACATGGAGGGTTTACAATTAAGAAATAACTGCAATAATCAGAGTTATAGATTACTTTTATTTCAGAAATGCATGTAGATTCTTTTATTTTGTCAGCTGCTCAAGTTAGCAGTACTAATATTAAAAAAGTGTCCCTTCTTCGACAGGTTACCAGCTGTATTGTGTGGCTATTTTATATTTTTGCATCACATTTTTGGTCCATTTTTCATAAAATTGTGGTTTTTTGGCAAATTAGTGGTAAATCATTAAAGACTGAAGTTAGAAAATAATGACAGACATTTGAGTTTCATATTTCATATCCTTCAGAAAATTCATACTAATGTAAGACCTACTATTCTATTATTTTTCTAAGTTTATAAGAGCAATATTTAAAAATTGTCCTTATTTTTGGGCCTTTGTCCCACTTCTATGTATGGCTTTGCCCAGATTTCTTGCTCTGAGGTTGAGAGGTATGACAAATGTGTCAGGGCCATCACAGTCAGCCAGAGACATTTCAAATTGTGACATACTTGTTGCACCCCACTCCCCTATGTAGTGACTCTGGATGTGTCCAAGCAAGGCAAGGAGCAGTTATGCAGTGTAAATGTGCAGGGTATCCCCCCATCCAAGGTAGACACAAGTACTACAGTGGCTTTTCATCTGTTCTTGATTTTGCAGAATGGTCTGGCTTCTGTCTTATTTTTGTACTGTTGATGTATGCTTATTACTCAGAAAGTGCCTGTTGCTCTGTGTTTTAAGTAGCAATGCTTTAATGACCATCAGGTAAGCTTGTCTGAGATCATAACATGCAAGTAAGCTTTAATAAGCATACTGTTAAAGAATTGCCAACATTGAAGCCTTTCTGTTGTTACCATGCAGAGAATACTTAACTAGATAATGTATAAGCGTTGGGTATTGAAATGCATATAGCAGTATTTGTAATAAAGGACAGGATTACATGATTTTAAGAAGCTCATTACACTTGTTGGAGACTTCCAGAAATCTCTGAGTGCTTTACCCGTAAACTAAACAGAATGCCATTCATGTGTGGTGCATAACCTGTACAGTAATCCTTTAAGCAATGTATCTTGAGCTTATTTCTTGTTTGTTTTTCATTTTTTACTTTGATCATGTTTTCCCCATTAAACAAGTAGATAGTTGTCAGGCAGCAGGTCTTTTTTGGATAAGAAACATTTTTACAAGTGAGGGCATCTCAGAGATTGCTACTTTCAGCATGTTACTTGGTACTTTAATAAAGCTGAATATAAATTATAATTAGAACTGCAGTGCAAGGAGAAGCGGTTTGAGTTGAGTGCTGCTTGTTTTTCTTATACTTGATTTTGACTGGCATTCCAGTAATGTATTTAAAAAGTAATTTATTTTTTCGTGCCTCACAACCTTTTTGTTTCCATCTAGATATTAAGTAAGCTGTTATGCAGTCAATGCACTGAAATATTTTTATTCTTTTACACTTCATTTGTCTTGATTGGACTCTCATAATGAGGGTTTGGCACCCAGGGCAGCATATATAATTAAAGTTAGTTTTTGTGGTTTTGAGTATAGCTCTTCCCCTTTCTAGTTGGCCGCACCCCTTCCCATTGACCCCACACATTCAGCTATCTCCTGCAACCCCCCTTTGATTTGAAGTCACCAGCTGCCACTGATATTACACTTTTTCAACTCTAAGTTTAAGTTTTTAATTATCGAGCAGGTAAGATCTGAATCTCAGGGTTGGATTATATCTGAACACCATGATTCCTGTGAACTGAAATGACAGTTAAGGCTGGATGCTACCCAGTATCCAGAGTTGAATGATGCTTGTTCCATCAATCCTATTTTAAGATGGAAATTTTATTATGGCAATTAAGAATGCATATTTGCTAAGTAGATTAAAACATGTGAGCTGTATTGGGGTGCTATTTTAAGTTGTTAATGGACGTTTAATTAGTTCTGAAGAAGTTCTGGGAAGAACAAAAGCACTTAACTCTTTTATTTTAGTTTAAAAAACAATTGTTTATTTTAGTTTTTGTTGGTTGTTAGATCGTTTTTTTTCTGCTGAGCACTGCTTCAGGTGTTGGTGTTTATATATTTGTATTTAAACAATAAGTTGAATAACTGTTGAAGTAACAAATTAACAAAAGAGAAGAGCAGTAAAGGTAAATAGATTGACATCATGGATATTTCTGGAAGTAGTGTAACAAGAGTTTCACCTGGCATTGATACATATTAAACATCAGTGTTTGTATTAGGCAGAAGCAGTTAGGTTTTTAAGAGGTGGAGACAAGGTACAGGTGCAAGTCCAGATAGAAGAGAGGTAGTTTCTTAGAGAAGTTTTGAAAGTGGTAGGGTTTTGAGTAGTTCTAATTTTTAGTGGGAGGGTTTTAATACAAACTGCAGTTTTCTGAATTCCTTGGACTTTTACTGATGTCTGAATATCTATCTTCAATCTTTTATCTGAGTATATCAACTGAATTGCTGTATTTAGTCTTCTCCAAACTGAACTGCTCTGACTTGTCTCTGTATCTTCATAATATTTAAACCATGTAAATTTCCTATAAGTTCTGCACACCACCTTAACCTTGTTTCCCAAGCCTTGTACCATCTAAACAAGTTCTGTTTTTGTACCAAAGGTTTCACACACTCTGTTAGCACATTTCATCCTTCAGTGCTTTGGCCTGAAGGTTATTTCACTGAACTCATTTGTATCCTTCAGTGAAACATTCTTTTCAACTGAAACTTCACTTACTGCAACTGCATTTAAAATGTAAAATATAAAATAAAGATATAGTCCTTTAATATCTGTAGCCCATTGTTAACTACAGTTCATACAAATATCTCTACTTTTATGTTACATAACTTGCATTCATCTGTATATAAATGTGTATCTTTATTTCACTTGCATATAACTTTTTGCTCTTGACTATTTAATGTTTTATCTGCCTTTTGGTAATTTCATTTCTGTTCTGTTCTGCATTATAGAACCGCCCACTTCTTATTTTGTTGTTAAACCCAAATGTACATTTCTAAATTATTTGTATTGGAGCTTTTCTCCTCTGGTCTCCACTGAAAATGGGCTCCTGGCTCCGTTAGCCTAACTTGGTTAAAAAATGTCAAATAAATAAATAATAAATAAATATAGCTACATTTCTAGGCATGTGCAAAGAGGACATTATATTTATGTAGGATTTATTCTAGCTAAACTATATTTATGCCGTCCATTATTACAAATCCCTCTGAAATCCTTAAATTTGGGATTTGCTTCTGTAATTACTTTATAAATATACTAATATAGACCGCAAAATATACTATAATGACACTATAAATAATACAGCAACTCTAAAATTATTCCTCTTTATCGGGTAAATAAACTTTCAATTTTAATTTTGACCCCTAGGTATCACTTGAGCATTCATGACCTGTTAATTATCTAAAAATCCTCTGCACTGAAGTCTCTTAAAGGAGCACTGCACTCAAAGACTGAAAGAAACATTTTTATTTCATCATGTATTAAGTTTCATATATTTTAACATCACTCTGGGACTAGCATACTTTTTATATGTTTTATATGTAATTCCTGAGTTTGCCCACGTGGGGTCCAGCATCTTGATATGATTTGATTTTTTAGTGTAGCTCTTGGTATCCCACAGTGCGATGTATGGCTTTATGGAGTGGGTGGACAAGAGTGTCAGGAGTGATTTGTGACAGATGAGTACCTGTAAGAGTGAAAGGGAAGGTCTCCAAGAGGGTAGTGAGACCAGCTATGTTATATGGGTTGGAGACAGTGGCATTGACAAAAAGGCAGGAGTTTGAGCTGGATGTGGCAGAGTTAAAGATGTTAAGATTTGTGCTGGGTGTGACGAGGTTGGACAAGATTAGGAATAAGTATTTTAGAGGGTCAGCTTAGGTTGGAAGGTTTGGAGACAAAGCCAGAGAGGCAAGATTACGTTGGTTTGGACATCTGCTGAGGAGGGATGCTGAGTATATTGGGAAAAAGATGCTAAGGATGAAGCTACCAGATAACAGGAAAAGAGGAAAGCCTAAGATAAGGTTTATGGATGTGGTAAGAGAGGACATGCAGGTGGTTGGTGTGACAGAGCAAGATGCAGAGGACAAGGATGAGTGCTCTGTGGTATTGTCGTACCATGCATCAGATCAAAACATTAAACTGAGGCTCTGTCTGCCTGACATGGCTGCAGCTTGGTGGTCATTAAAGATCCTATGGCAGTTTTGCAAATAAAAGTCAGGCTGCTTATTAGAAGGACACCCATGTTTATAGTCCCTCAGTAGACCTAGATTTTCCACCTTGAATATCTCCAGTACAGAGACAAATCTTGCCTTTACTAAGAAGGCAGTGGTCAATACTAACTGCGCAAATGCCCACTCCTACTAACTGTACAACATTCCCGTCAGAATGTCACAGTACTGATATGCCAGTATAATAGTATCCACAAATATACACCCATAGGAGGCCTGAACATATCGGCAAAAAGTTTAACACGGTATATGATGTTCTCGTATCACTATGGTAAGCTAATACAAGAGTTAGAAATGGAAACCACCTATAACAAATGCAGATTATGCAAATAGTATTAGTATTCCTGTTCCTCCCTCCATCAGCAACTCTGTGATTATGGCAATTAAACATGCTAAACTTCTTTGGCCAAGTCTCCACAGCAGTAAACTCAGGCAAGTCACTTCACACTGCATACTTAGACCTAGCCCAGGTCTTTGACACCCATCTTACACTCTGTCATTATTGAAAAGTTAATCCAGCTAAATGCAAACCATGTTATGCACTAGACAGCCAAGTGGCTTACAGACAGATCTTATCCTATCAGTATTGTAGGAGATTAAAAAAAAGCAGTAGTTACCCACCACATCCCCAAGGATCGGTGCTGAGATTACTCCTCTTTGCTATTTACTTTTCTGATGTCAAGGTCAACATCAGCATTGTGTGGTTGACAGATTTGCTGATGACTGCGAACTCAGACCTGTCAAACTCCAACTAACTTCATGATTTCCCAGAAAGGCCACCAAGAACTGATGTCTGAACCATAGCCTTAATCTAAATGCCATGAACTGAAGCATTATGCACTTTGGTAAACATGACCACCCATGTTCCTACCACATGAGTGACAGCCCTCTAAAACTTGTCTCTGTCATTAGGGACCTGGGCATCTTCACTCACAGTGAACTCTCCTTTTATCACCTTGTATGCACTGCTGATAGGAAATTCTTTTATATGAGCAGACTGATCACATATTTTTCCTTATAAGGTCATCTGTAGAGTATAATGCCCCTTCTGTATGTAGTTGTCAAAGTATATGATCCAGCTCAAGACACCAGAGTGTTTCCACACTAAGATAATCAAGGGCATATCATCACTTAGCTATCCAGACTACCTCAAAGTGCTCTGTGTCTCTTTTCTGTTTCTGATGGACTTGAGAGAACCTCTGTGTAGCCTACATTACCTTTAAGGATTAATTTCTATAGAAACTCATGTGCATCCATGAAAACTAATAATATCTTAAACTGTCACTCAAAATAACCTAAATATCCACCAAAAATAAATAGCGCCTGTTAACTCGACAGATATCCATCACAGGAATCCCTTTTTTATGAAATAGACTTCCTATGGATGTAAAGCAAAGTTGCTCTCTGGCCCTCTTTAAGCATAACTTGGATAAATGGATGGGCAATTGCTAATATATTCCATGCATGGCCCTGGAAGCCATTAAGGAAAGGGATAAAAACTAGGTATATAGTATTTATTTCTATGGGTAGCTACAATCAGACCCCTCCCCCCCCAAGTGTTCTATTAAGAGGTCAAAATAGGTATTAAGTTATGTAGATGGGTAGCCACAATCTGGAATACTGTGGTTGTACTACAAATGGTCCACTGGATCAATAGCCTAGTAAAAGTCTATGAACTTATGAACAGAACTTCTGTGAATGACAAACACCTTCAAGTGGGACTGTACAAAGAAGACAGAATCTTCAATATTCTCAGCATGGCAAACATATAAAAGATAAAATATTCAATACAGATGAGTCACTGTATCTCTGGGATACCACTGCAGAGGCCAAAACCTACTACATGGAAGAGGGGACTTCTCATATATTTTATCAAGACGGAAGTGACTGAACATTACCTCAGATGAATAAAACCAGTGAAAGCTTAAACTCTAAGGTGAATGAATAACAAAGTTTATTTTTCATTTATGTATATTTTTGGTAGAGGGAACATGCTGGGGCATCACTGCGAGTATTAAAATGGAAGACTCAAAAAACAAGATTTGAGTCACTGCAGATACATCAATAGAAGTGACATTGTGAGTGATTTTGCATTCAAACTATGATATGGGATATGTATAAGTAGCCAGGGATGTACAGGCAAGATGGGCGAATGTTGTGCGAGATGATACTACACAGTCAGGTGTGAATATCAAAGAATGCAGGACAGTGGTGGTGAAAGAGACACCCAAGTTTATGTACAACTGAGGAAAAGGGTGAGGCAGATGACTGATGGTCTGTTTCTGTGTTTACAGACAAACATACAATAGTGGCTAACATGCAGCTAAGCTAGATATCCTTCTAGTAAGGAAAGGGCACTGGGGTAAAATCAGAGATTACAAAGTCATCTGTGGTGAAACTGTCAGCCTACAGCTTAAATCACTGGTGGCCACAATCAACTGCAAGCAGTGTTCAGAGAAGACTTTGATGATCAGAGACTAGGCTAAAAATCTGGAAGTTAACTAGAGTGAAGCAAGAAGAGCTCAAGGGAAAACCAAGGGTTCTAGCTCCGGAAGAAGAAGAAGATCAAATAGGTGAAGTCTAAAGTGGGAACAAGAAAAAATGGACCAAGTTAAGAAGCAATACTGGCAGGCTTACAAATAGGTTAAGAGAGAATAGTCATAACAGTACTGAACAAGACATCAGAGACACTGTATCAGCTTCTGGAAAGTGAAACAACAGATGGCAAAAAGAAACTCTATCAGATTACAAGGCAAAGACAGAAAGATAAAGAAGATAGTCATCAAGCACCATTGATAATGGATGCCAGCAACAACCTGCTGACAAATTCACAGGACAAAGGCAGTGTGTGTGAATGAAGAAAACTCCACAGAAACTGCACTGCCCGAGATTCAGCATACAATGAAAAAGGAAGAACAGCCCATCCTTGAAGAAGTAAGAATGGCACTGAAGAAAATGAAGTCATGGAAAGCAGTAGACTCAGATGAAGTCACATCACCAAAGATCAAGGTGTTTGTAATTTAGGGGAGAAAATGGCTCCTGCAGGTTCTTGGAGCAGGATGGAAAGAAAGGCACATCCTAAATAACTAAACAATAAGCATTTTAGTACCAGTATAAAGGAACAAAAAGAGACCTTCACAACTGTGAACAGCATAGGGATATCAAACTTGTGTCACACAGCATCAAATTAATGGAGAGGGGGATTGATATGTGGATATCTAGAACAGCAGGAAGCAAGATGGGAGATGAGCAGTTCAGATTCAGCTCAGGATACTGCAAAACTGACCCATTGTTTGCAGTGAGACAGAGAGTTGACATGAAGGTAGAGATGAGGAAATATTCCAATTGGCCATTCCTAGACTTGGAGAAAACATATAAGAAAGAGGTGATGGAGATAACTGCCAGAGATGGGTGGTAGGATTGACACTGTGGGACAGATGAAAAAATAAGGATGACAAAGCCAAAGCCAAAGTAGCTTCAAATACAGAGAAGTTGCAAGATGACAGAGTATGGCATTTTAAGCACATGTGCAGGAAAGCAGAAAATGATTTGTTGAAAATAATTGGGGAGAAACAGGAAGAATGCAAGAAGAAATAAGGGCATCTAGCAAAAATTTGAATGGATTGCAAGACAGAACTGTCACAGTCTGGTATGAATGGCAGAGAAGGTAGGAGTATGGCATTGAACCAACAGACGACGCAAGAGTTGACATGACACCGTAACCCTTGTAGAGAACGGGAAAAGCGGGTATGATTATGATAGCCATATACCATATCTATAGCTATATATATATATATATATATATATATATATATATATATATATATATATATATATATATACATACACACACACACACACACACACACACACACACACACACACACACACACACACACACACACACACACACACACACACACACACACAAACATAATAAGTGAATTACAGATTCACTAAGCTTCCTCCTAATATTTCTCCTGAGTGGGACATAGGTCCATAGGTGTACACAAGAATAATGACCACTGCAGCCTTACTAACCTTAGGCATGCAACCTAAATGTAGCCCACAAATTATTGCACCTTAGGGTATTTTGAGTGTTGTGTGTTAATTAGGGCATGATTTACCAGTTGCTTCTGTCCATCACAGATATAGGTGTCAGACAATGGATACATTTCAGATTTCTAATGCATTGGTCCAGGTTGCACTTGAATAGGGTTAAGGAAGGTCTCTGCTTCACGTGGATGGAAAGCCTATTCCAGAGAATGGGGATTCTCTGAAATACATATCTGCTCCAACATGTTCTATTTAAGTCTCAAACAAAGTTTAAATCCTTAGATCTAGTAATTCTGGTGCTGTTCATTTTGTGAATATGCAACAGGTCCATCAGTGCAAGATCCAAGATGCCTTCTATGCCAAGCATAAGTTGCCTCTCTGAAGTCTATGGGAAAGAGAAGCTCCTAAGCAGCAAGACAGTACCCTGTAATACATTTGGTTAGTGAATTATTTCTGAAGTGACATTCAGCTGCAGAGACATATGGCTGTTTCATATTCTCTGTTGGCATAGAGAAACATGCAGTGCTATGTATATATCTTTACTAATTAAATGCACATGGGGAAAAATGCCCATGCTCCTCCAAGGCACCCTACACCATCCTGTATGAGTATATTGTAGTCCTCACACTGTGTGTATGCCATGCTTGAGTTGTCGATTCACACAGAAAGGTTACATAAAGTGTATGCTATGTGCAACTTTGTGGTAGTCTTTATGAATCCGGCCTTTAATCTATCTGTCTATAGACAGACTTATATATATACATGCACAGACACACACACACACACACACACACACACACACACACACACACACACACACACACACACACACACACACACACACACACACACACACACACACACACACACACACACTCACACACACACATATATATATATATATATATATATATATATATATATATATATATATATATCTGCAGCAATATCTCCTTTGTCTGAACAAGCAAATAAGGTCACTGGTGAAATCCTCTACGGTTAACTTCGAGTACAAATTGGCCACATTAACTAAGGACAATCACAAAATCTTCTTTGCATACATCGGCAATCTCAAAGTTAACTCCCAAATCTGCTCTGATTTGGTGGTCCAGAATACCACATACAAAAACACCATAGCTATAGCCAACCTGCTGGCAGACAAGTTCAGCGAAAACTTCACTCCCCCCTGTCTCCCCCATCAGTAAACCAGAACATACCTAGCACCTTCCCCCCTCCCCTCATCACCAGGGATCAGGTTATCAATGCCCTCTCAAAGGCAAAAAAATACAGCCTCCATGGGATCCGACAACATCCTTGTCTGTGTCTTACATGACCTCAGGCATGAGCTCTCAACACCACTAGGCACCCTATTCAAACAAAGCCTGTGTACCGGCTTCATCCCAGTTGAATGGAGGACAGCCACTGTCATCTCTCAGCACAAAGGTGGAGCACCCACCATTCCAGGCAATTATAGGCCAATCAGCCTAACTAGCCTGATCTGCAAGGCCATGGAATGCATTATCATGGACCTTATAAACAAGGACATTGGCAACCTCCAAATACTTGATCCCACACAGTTTGGTTTTGTCAAAGGGAGATCATGCCTGTTAAACTCGGTCAGTTTCTTCAAAACAGCCACCAAAGCCATGGATGAGGGCAAGACAGTGCACACCACCTACCTTGACCTAGCCAAAGCCTTCAACACTATTCCCCACTCAGGCATAATTGATAAACTCTCCCATCTAGGCATCAACCCATATGTTGCCAGATGAGTAGCTAACTGGCTCACTGATAGAACTCACTCAGTCAAAATAGGGGAAGTAACAAGCGGCATACTCCAAGGATTGGGCTTGGGGCCTCTACTGTTTGGGATATAGTTTTCCGAGGTGCAAGCCAAAATCAGTGGTCTATGGCTGGCCAAGTTTGCAGATGACTGCAAGTTGGGCATTGTCATAAAGTCTCTTAGTGATGCGAACATCCTCCAAGAGGGCCTTAACCAAACTAATGACTGGTTCCAGAAGTATGGCCTAAAACTGAATGCCAAGAAATGCATCATTATCCCCTTGGGGGAAAATGGTGTTGCAATTAATTATCTCATTAATGACAATGTACTAAGCATGCAGTTCATCGTGAGGGACTTGGGCACCCAGGTTGATAGCAACCTGACTTTTGACCACTATGTTGCCTCCGTTGTACAGAAGGCTTTCTACATGTCCCACCTCATAAGTAAGGGTATTTCATCCACAAATAAGGAGATCATAACATCACTGTACTCCTCCCTTGTCAGACCCATTATCGAGTACAACGTCCCCTTCGGCATGTACCTTTCTAAACACATGCAGCAGTTGGAGAGACCACAGAGGTTCCTGACCAGGAAAATCCAGGGTCTCAAACACCTATCCTATACAGATAGGCTAAAAGCCCTGTACCTCTACTCAGTCTCATACAGACTGCTCAGAAGTGACCTGTGTCTGGCATACAAGGCCAACTCAGACTCAGCCTTGATGGAGTTGCTGCATATCCATAAAACAAACTCCACTCACACAACCCGCACGTAAGGTCACAACCTGGTCTGTGACACTAATAACACTTGTTGGTGGGACAGATTTGTGTCCCAGTGATTCCCCCATCTGTGGAAAAGACTTCCTCTCCATGTCAAGCAGAGTACCTCACTAGCCCTCTTTAAGAGGAACCTGGATGACTGGATGGGAAACAGAAAATATACCCCTGGGATCCCACCAGTGTCCCTGCTGGACAGGGAAAACAGGTGCTGACTTTGTGGGAACATGGGTGAAATTCTTGGCTAAGCTTATAAGGGCCTCCAGACCACATAGTGTAATCTTTATGTATCCGGCCTTTTTTATATATACAACATACATTTTTGATATAGACATATAAAAAATAATTAAAGAGGAAAAAGTCCATATACTACTAAAAGAAATAGATCAAAATTGTATTAAAAATGAAAATAATTGTGAAAGGAGGAAGCCTTCATACCAATACTTAGGGAGTTCTAAGATAGTCACATAATACTGTGCTATGGGCACATAATATGGCTTAAAAGGTGACAACAAACATGTGACTGCACCATTGAAAATGCATGCATGCATATATTTACTACACCAACCAAAAATTCTTAGACATTTACTAAATGGCCATATAGCAAAACTTGTGAGGAATTATATACACACACATACACACACACACACACACACACACACACACACACACACACACACACGCACACACACACACACACGCACACACACACACACACACACACACACACACACACACACACACACACACACACACACACACACACACACATTCAGGGTTGTATTGCTAGAAATTTCCATAATTCTTCTAATACATACCAACTACAATGTCAGGTGTGCAGACACATTGCTTGCAAAGCTGAACAAAAACAAGATAAGAATGCTTCCACTATCTGTGAAGTCATCTTGGTTCTTCAGTCCCTCACATGGGAAAAATCTGACCACAACTTACTGGTTGTCCATGTTGGTGTGCAGGAATGGTACCTCATAGTCCTAATGCTTATGGTTATCTGTTGGCTTTCATCCTGCCTGTGTCAGATAGAGAAAATCATCTGGCCTTGAGAATAAGCCTACCTACTGAAAGCTATGATTTGAGAAGAATTCTCAGAAATACACCCCTTTCCCTGTAAAGCTTCACTTTCTGTTCAGAAAATCCTTTTAGTTTGAGAAGGACATTTTTTACTCTTCCTGCCCCTGAGGACTAATTTGGTGATGGAAAGACAGTTATCAGTTCCTCAGCACAAGACAATAAATCAGGTCCATCCACAGTGATGGAGACAGACTGATAAGTTTTCTCACTAAGAACAGTATCCCCAAGCCAGCAGATCCATTAGAAATACTGGTCTCAGTTTCCATATCCTCCTCCAAATGAAGTTTAGGCCCTTCACCTGCCACTGCCCTAGCCAGTGCTAAATATGGTTCTCCCTGACTCACACTGGACTTTCATACAACTACGTACGAAGGATATGGCTGTCACATGGTCTTTGGTGGCTGCAACTGTTACACAAAAGAACTAGAAGATGATCGGTCTAAGGAGCAATGATCTAAGTGATCTGAGGGTGGCACAGTGGTGCAGCGGTTAACGTTGTCACCTCACAGCAAGAGGTTCTCCAGTTCGATTCTCGGCAGGGGTGCCTTTTGTGTGGTGTTTGCGTGGGTTTCCTCCGGGTACTCTGGTTTCCTCCCACATTCCAAAGACGTGCATCTGGAGCATTTCTCCTCGGGCCTCTGCTGAAAACAGGCTCTGTGGAACCTAGTCGGACTTTCCCGGTCAAAAAATGTTAAATAAATAAAGTACACATAATGCTGTACAAAGAAATACAAATATTACCTTAGCTGGTGAAAAAAAAAAAAAAATACATATATATATATATATATATATATATATATATATATATATATATATACATATATATATATATATATATATATATATATATATATATATATATATATATACTTCTTCTTCTTCTTCTTCTTTCGGCTGTTCCCATTAGGGGACGCCACAGCTGATCAACTGTTTCCATTTCTTCCTGTCCTCTGCATCTTACTGTGTCACACCAACCATATGCATGTCCTCTCTCACCACATCCATAAACCTTATCTTAGGCCTTCCTCTTTTCCTGTTACCTTGCAGCTTCATCCTTAGCATCTTTTTCCCAATATACTCTGCATCCCTCCTCAGCACATGTCCAAACCAACGTAATCTTGCCTCTCTGGCTTTGCCTCCAAACCTTCCAACCTGGGCTGACCCTCTAATATACTTATTCCTAATCCTGTCCATCCTTGTCACACCCAGTGCAAATCTTAACATCTTCAACTCTGTCATGTCAAGCTCTGACTCCTGCCTTTTTGTTTTGTCAATGCCACTGTCTCCAACCCATATAACATAGCTGGTCTCACTACCCTCTTGTAGACCTTCCCTTTCACTCTTACTGGTACTCGTCTGTCACAAATCACTCCTGACACTCTTCTCCACCCACTCCATCCTGCCTGTACTATCTTCTTAACCTCTCTTCCACACTCACCATTACTCTGCACTGTTGATCCCAAGTACTTAAACTCATTCACCTTCACCACCTCTACTCCCTGCATCCTCACCATTCCTCTATCCTCCCTCTCGTTCAACACATATATTCTGTCTTAGTCCTGCTGACCTTCATTCCTCTTCTCTCTAGAGCATATCTCCACCTCTTCAGGGTCTCCTCCACCTGTTCCCTACTCTCACTACAGATCACAATGTCATCTGCAAACATCATAGTCCACGGGGACTCCTGTCTGATCTCGACCGTCAACCTGTCCATCATCATTGCAAATAAGTAAGGGCTCAGAGCTGATCCTTGATGTAATCCCACCTCTACCTTAAATGCATCCATCACTCCCACCGCAGACCTCACCGCTGTCACACTACCCTCGTACATATCCTGTACCACTCTTACATACTTCTCTGACACTCCTGACTTCCTCATACAATACCACAAATCTATATATCTATATATTTATATATCTATATATTTATATATCTATATATATCTATATATATATATATATCTATATATATATATATATATATATATATATATATATATATATATAGATATAGATATATAAATATATAGATATATAAATATATAGATATATCTGTATATGTGTGTGTGTGTGTGTGTGTGTGTGTGTGTGTGTGTGTGTGTATATATATATATATATATATATATATATATATATATATATATATAGATAGATATATATATACACACACACACACACACACACACACACACACACATATATATATATATATATATATATATATATATATATGTATATATGGGTTCATTTTAGATTATCGAGTTATCAAAAACTCGAAACCCAGATTGAGTTTTTAGAAACTCAAAAATCTAAAGTGAATAAAAGAAACCACACAAAACATTAAAACAACATTTCTGCAGGGGGGCAAGCCTCCCTGCACCTCTAACACCATCTCCTACTTGCATATACAAACTCCAAGATCGCACTACAGTGAGGACATGGGAAACCTCCTGTTCTGTGCTTCTGCATACAGTGCAGAATGGGAGATTTCCCTTTTCTTCACTGTAGTACGATCTTGGAGTTGGTATATTTAAGTAGGGGGGTGTGGGGGTGAAGTGGGGGCTTGCCCCTTTGAAGAAACATTGTTTTAACGTTTTGTGTGGGATTTTTTATTCACTTTAGATTTTCGAGTTTCCAAAACCTCGATCATATGGTCTCGACCATATGGGTTTCGAGTTTTTGGTAATTGAATAATCTAAAATGAATTGTTTTATATATATATATATATATATATATATATATATATATATATATATATATGGGTTCCCCTTCAAAACATCTAAAACCCATAACATCTAATTTATCTATCTAATCTAACTAACCTACAATCTTCTCTCAAAACACAACTCTCCTCTTGCTATAACAAAATTGCCAAGTTTGCTACCTCCCATAAGTCCTCCTTACACCACTGTTCGGCTCTCCACAAACTAAAATGGTTAGAACTACCCAATCACCTCACCTACATCCAACTGACTCTTGCACACAAACTCATCTTCAATCCCTCCCTCTGCCCATCCCTTTCCACTACCTTCAAAATGCACCTCCCTGATAGAATTCTAAGATCTAACAACCAAAACCTAATTGAACTGTATAAACCAATTCGTCCCCCTGAAAAAAAATCTCTTATCCTACAGTCTTGCTCATCTCTGGAACTCCTTACCCCCATCCATTCATACCATCACAAATCACTTCTCATTCAAAAAATCCCTTCACTCACACCTAATTTCCCAGTGGGAATGCTCCTGCTCCCACCCAACATAGTCTACTCATACTGGGAATTTCCACTTCTCCTCCCCTATTCATAATGGGAATTTCTATTTAATCTCCTAAACTCATAGATCTTGCTCTTGCTTGTATTAAGCTTTTTCTGAATACTTAAAGATACCTAAGTGTAAATATACCCTAAGATGGAAAAGCTTCTCTGTTTCTATATTGAAAAAGTTCTATGTCAGCTCATATACCTTTCTCTTGCTTGTATTAAGCTACTCATCCTGAATGTATGAAAGATACCTCCAGTGTAACCCACCCTAAGTTATAAAAGCTTCTCAGTTTCTATATTGTAAATTGTTTGCAGTTATACAAGATTGTAATATTTGTATATATCTGTACACTAGTCTACTGTATTTCCAAGTCCGTAGTAATTATATAATTGAAACTAAATACCTTATTGTAACCTTGCTAATTGTTTTTGGAGCTTTTCTCCCCAGGACTCCATTGAAAACGGGTTATTTTGGCCCAATGGACTATCCTGGTAAACCAACTGCAAATAAATAAATAAAATAAAATAAATAATTTCATAACATTGAGACTAGAACATCTAAAACTCAAAACATCTAAAACCCATAACATCAAATTTCATAACATATAACACTACAGATCACATGAAAATAACATCCCCTCCACACATAATGACACCAAACTACCAAACACACTTTTTACTATGTTTCTGTAGGGGGGTTTGATACAGTGGGGTTAGGAAATTAACTTTTTCCCACTGTAGTGCGATCTTGGAGTAGGTATATTTAATTTACGGGAGATGTGGGGTTGGAGCCCCCCCCCCACATGGGAGGTGCAGGGGGGCTTGCCCCCCCTGCAAAAACATAGTAAAAAGTGTGTTTGGTAGTTTGGTGTCGTTATATGAGGGGGTTTGATACAGTGGGGTTAGGAAATTAACTTTTTCCCACTGTAGTGCGATCTTGGAGTAGGTATATTTAATTTACGGGAGATGTGGGGTTGGAGCCCCCCCCCCACATGGGAGGTGCAGGGGGGCTTGCCCCCCCCCCTGCAAAAATGTAGTAAAAAGTGTGTTTGGTAGTTTGGTGTTGTTATATGTGGAGGGGATGTTATTTTCATGTGATTTGTAGTGTTAGATGTTATGAAATTTAATGTTATGGGTTTTAGATGTTTTGAAGTAGACCTATAAATATATATATATATATATATATATATATATATATATATATATATATATATGCACACACATGCATGGATTTGATGTGCATGTATTCTGAATGTGAGTTTCATCTAGCATTACAAGTAGTAATCAAACAAAAAGCTCTGTCAGACCATGACAGCAACAGCCCACTGAAATGCATGGATATGTGTGTGCTAAATTAGTTATCTGAAAACAAGAGACCATATATCACTTCCCCATGGCATGTTAGAGTAAAACAATTCAGGACTTTTAGTAAAATACTTGCAAAAGAAAAAAACAAACAAACAAATAAATGCCATACCACTAATCAACAAAAATATTGTAACTGCTCTTCTGCTGCCCCTCAGAATGATAGCCACATTCTTTATACTTCTGATATGTTAATGAGAAAGAGGAAAACAGCCATACTTGCATGTTTTAGCATGCTGCTCATAAGTGCATACATTGTCTTCCACCCCAAAAAGACATATTTTTGTTTGGCAGTGATCATGCAATGATCTGGCACTTTCAATAATAGCACGCCTCCATGCCCCTAATCCAAAATGATAACCACCTTCTATGAAATCTTCTAATATCTGATTATGGTAGAAGTAAAAGAAGATACCTGCAGTAATTTATTTCAACCTATAGTTCATCCCTCGTAAAATAAAGAAATTATACTGATTAATCTGTTTTGGTATTCCCCTACATCTAGTCATCATACCTCTCAAACTCTTAGTGTGAGAAATCTGGAGAAAGCCTAAAATAACCGGGGGAGAAAGGCCCAAAAATTAGGGCAAAATTTAAATAGTGTTCTTATAAACTTAGAAAGTTGCTAGAATAACAGGATTTGTGTTAGCATGTATTTGCTGAAGGATATGAAGTCTGAAACTCAAATATATGCTGTTATTCAATGACATCAATCCTCAGCGAATTGCCAGAAAAACACACATTTTATGAAGAAAAGATGAGAGATATGAGGCAAAAATCTCAGCATTCTTTGAAAATCTCAACAGCTGAGAGGTATGCTAGTCATTAACTTAACCCCATTGTCCATCTGAACTAATAACTGAGCCTCCATACTTTAAAAAAGGCCATCATTATACAACTGTTAATGCAAAGATTAAGGACTAGATTTTTGTCCATGCTGAATCCTGATTTCTACTGGTAGTCCCCTGCCATAAACAAACTTTACAACAAAAGGAAGAAACTGTTGCAGAAAAGAGAAAAATCCCAGGATGTAAAAAACTCCCTTACCAGCCTCAGTAAGAAGCTGAGATCCCTCATAAAATCTTCCAAAGCTAGTTACGAAAATAAAATTGCCAAAGATTCCAAAGACAGCCACAAGGCATTCAATAACTATGTCAAGAATCTAAATGGCAATGCTCAGATCTGCTCTGAGCTACAACAGAATGGCATTAAATATACTGATCCCAAGGATACTGCCAATATCCTTGCAGATCAATTCAGTGCCAACTTCACCCCCCTCTCACCCCCTAAATAGCCCACCTCAATACTGGAAGATTGCGAAATTCTGGTAATAATGGCCACACAGGTACAAAGGGCACTCTCCAAAGCTAAGAATACAGCATCCATGGGACCAGATGATATCCCGGGCTGTGTACTACATGAACTACAAAATGAACTGGCACCTCACCTAAGTGTCATGTTTAATCATACCCTCACCTCAGGCTTCGTGCCCACTGAGTGGTGCACAGCTACAGTTATCCCACTCCACAAGGGGAGATCCACCTTGGATCCCGGGAACTACCGCCCCATCAGTCTGGCGAGCCTGATCTGCAAGGTCATGGAACGTATTATCATGGAATTTATAAACAAAGACATTGGCAACCTTAAAACACTGGACCCCACCCAGTTTGGGTTCGTGAAGGGACGATCTTTTCTCCTGAACCTGATTGACATCCTTGATTCAGTCTCCAGAGCCGTGGACGAGGGTAAGGCAGTCCACATAGCCTATCTGGACCTCGCCAAGGCCTTTGACACCACCCCGCACTCTGGAATCATAGATAAACTTACTAAGCTGGGCATTAATCCCTACATCACTCGATGGGTTGCCAACTGGCTTACTGACAGAACCCACACTATAAAAGTAGATGACTCCAAATCCAGCTCCAGACAAGTGACAAGTGGAGTACCTCAGTGTTCAGTCCTGGGACCTCTCTTGTTTGGCATCTACTTCTCTGAAGTACAGACCAACACTAAGCGACACTGGCTAACAAAGTTCGCAGATGACTGCAAACTGGAAGCCATTACTGAATCCCCAAATGATGTGGATACACTATAAAAGGGCCTTAGAGAAACAGATACTCAGTGCCAGAGCCATGGGCTCAAGCTCAATGCCAATAAATGTATAATTATCCCCTTTGGGAAAAAACATGTACTTGTGAATTACCACATAGGTGGCAGTACACTAAACAGTGAAAGTGTGATAAGAGACTTGGGGACACAGGTGGACAGTGGTTTCACCTTCAATAACCACATTGCCACAACAGTCAGGAAATCCTTCTATGTGGCACACTTCATCACTAAGGGCTTTTCATCCAGAAAAAAGGAGGTCATTGTCCCACTGTACTCATCCCTCATTAGACCCATTATAGAATACAATGCCCCATTTGGTATGTACCTCTCAAGACATCTGCAACAACTGGAAAGGCCACAGAAATACCTCACTAAAAGAATCAGAGGCCTAAAGCAGATGCCCTATGCCGACCGCCTTAAAAACTCCAGCTTTACTCTGCCGCATATCGTCTACTCCGAGGTGATCTCTGCTTAACATACAAGGCCATGTCAAGCCCAGAGCTGTTGGACATGCTACACTTAAAGAAATCCCAATCCCTCACAGCCACATGCTCCAGGGATCTAAACCTTGTCATCACAATAAACAAAACATGCTGGAGGGATAGGTTCCTGACCCAGAGACTCCCCAGACTCTCAAATAGACTGCCCATATATGTCAAGCAGAGCGCCTCTTTGGCCCTCTTCAAAAGGAACCTTGATGATTGGAAAAGAGAAAGGAAATTCCCCCCGGGGATCATGTCAGTCGCCCTGCTAGACAGGGGTCCAGAGAAGTGTGGGAAAAAATAGCCAGGGAATTGTTATGGCTTGGCTTGTATAGGCCCTAGGGCCAATAGCCTAGTACCAACCTATGAACCTATGAACCTATTCCTTTAGCTTGGTGGTGGGTGGTGAGCTCTCTCAATTCAACAGGTCCCACATACCCCACATACTGTGATAAATCGAATACTAGCAAGCCACAGATATTCCAATGAGTCTTGGAGCCTTTCCCTGTTTCAGACACAGGCATTCCAAAACCAGACCACAGTTCAAACATCAGAGATCTTCATAGCAGAAGGGCAATAAAGAGGAATACTTTTATTTATTTATTTATTTTCAAAAGAGAATGTCTTCAGATACTGTCCCCAATGCAGTTATTAATGAGAAATATTTGTATATGTTTCATTTAGTTTTTTGATAACATATGTATCCTTAAAAAGCTCAGAGGTTTTTGGCTCATTGCTTTTTTCTAAACTTACAGCTGAAGACAACAAAAAATTCAGCCATGTCATCCAGTATTAATGGGAGATTAACAATATCATCCATTAATCAGATTCTCATTTTCTTTCATTGTTGCAACACTCTTAAAAGTGATCAGTAATAATTGTTTGCTTCTCAGCTTGAAGTTTCTATTTTACTACATTGTCTCCCTTACTGCCCTTCCCTTATCACCTCAAAGCATTCTTTCACTTTATTATTTCAGCCTGCCCATGGTACATGGTTGTTATGTAGTTTCCACAAAGTCACATTTTCTTTGCATCTTATCCAGTATTTAGTCGCATGGATCCTAGTTGTTGCCTTCCCAACATAACATATCTTCAATTATGGCCTATCCTGATATCCTGGTCTCAAAAATCAAGTTAATGTAATACTTACAACATTCTTACCACCTCCCCAACTGCTGATAATACTGAGCCCTATATCTTCTCCACCATCTGCTGGGAAGAATGCAGATGGCTCTACACCGTTTCCCTAAATGCCAAGCTGTTGTACTCCACAGTACTCCACTATACTCAACATTCTGCCACTGTCTCCAAGAAAGGAATGCAGGGACGTTTGTGTTCTCATATTACTACAAATAAGAAAATTTGCCACTGTCTCCAAACAAGAACTCAAGGAAGATTGGAACTCCTCTTGTAGAATATTACACCAAATAAAGGAAAGTTATGGGTGCACAACAAAATTTTAAAAGTGATATAAAAAAGGTCCATATTTAGTAAAAAGCTTACCTCCAGTTCCAACCTTTTTGATATTTCATATAACAATTTTGGCCACAGAGCCAATTTATGCCAACAGAAAAAGTAATGCTACTACTGCTGAGCCCACTGTAATTATTAACCACTGAAAAATCTCATCAAAAATGTTTTATATGTGGCACGTTTAGAACCTGCAAGTATTGTTGAACTCAACCTCCTGCAAAATCAGGGACAAATCCCAAAATAATGAAGACCACTTTTTAAGATATTAGTACTATTAATTTGAGAAGTTGGCCGAATAAGACAATGTCAATTAAAATGTGTCTCCTGAAGTAACAGGAGTCCATTTCTCTTATTTATTGCCATTGCTTATTAAATATTATATGCCACCATTTCCCCCAGAGTCACTAAATTTAGGAGAATTAGGAGGGTAGAGCAACATTTTCAGCCAAACATCAGGGACAACTGAAAGGTATGGGATCGCTGGCCATATCGGACTTAAAAAACAATATGGTGAGCAGCAGTAAGCCAGTTCAAGTCTGGGAAGGGGACAGAGAAATGGGCAAGATTGTTAAAAAGAAATGTGTCCATAAAGATCAAGTGCAAGTTTTTTTTTTAGATGGATTAAAATGGTCTGCAAGGACAGCTAGACTATTATCTATGATCATATACCTGAGTGCTCATTTTGGGACAGACAGACCAGGCTGAGAGCAGCTTGGGTCCTGGTATACATAGGTAGGGCAAACTGAATAAAAATATCATTCTAGGGATCCCATTCAGAAGCTTGACTCATCAGAAAGTTGAACTTCGTATGGTCTAAACAATATAATTGACTGTCTGAAAAGTTAAACTACGAAAAACAACAAAAATTGTTGATTTGTAGGGGGAGGGGGGCAAGCCCTCTGTGTCCCCCACACACCCGCATATTATATATACCAACTCTGAGATCTCACTACAGTGGGGAAAAGGGTAGATTCCCTGATCTCCACTGTACCATGATCTCCATTCAAAAGCTTCAACATTTCGGAAAGTCGATCATATGGTCTTGACCACATGAAGTTCAATTTTTTTGATGAGTCAAGATTCTGTATGAAACCCCATTCTAGACATCTGTATGTTTGGTGAATGGGATGACTGCAACAGCTTGTGAATGTAAAAAAAAAAAACATACACAAAAGCTAGCCTAAACCACACACAGAGAAGAAGAAAAGGAGAAAGTCACCCTAAAAGAAAAACAACAGTAAGGAAAATTAAAGCAAGCACAGATAAGTCATGAAGGATGAATTAAGGATAACAGTTTCAAGTATCTAGGTGTGGTTGTGGGGAAAAGAAATCTGAATGATAAGGTCAAAGCTAGAATCAGAGGTTCTGCAGACAAACTGGTATTAAATGTAAGGGGTAGCATGTGATAGAATACCAAATAAGTTCAAATGTTAGATGTACAAAATGGTGGTATGACCAGTGGCACACAAACCTGAGCATTGAAACCTGAGTAGCTGGGGAAGCTTGATGTGATTGAGATTAAAATATGGCATGTATAGCAGAATGCACATTATGGGAAAATGAAGAAATGAGGACATCAGAGCAGAAGACAAAATACCATCCCTCCAATGACAGAAAAGTTAAAGGAGAACAGATTGTGTGTTTGATCAGATGTGAAAGACAGTTAAAGATAATGGGGGGAATTCAGTAAAGCCTACATGGAGTGATTTTCTGTGTAGGTAGAGTAGCATGGTGTTAACATTTAATCTAGCAGCCGTGCAATCCAGGAAACAGAGCAAAGGGGTGTGCATGAGCGTGCGGACACAGAAGTGTCCATGGCATGCAAATCACCTCATAAGCATGTAAAATGCATGTAAATTAGTGTGTTTTGTGATCCAGGAAGCAGACAGGTGTCTGTGCAGAACCCATGTTGGTGTTAGAAGTGTAGACGGAAAATGTCCGTGTACAGAAACGTAAAAATTGAACATGGGCTGTAAATGCCCAATTAAAAGGTCAGAATTTTCATAGTAGGCACAAGTATGTGCAAAACTATGCCCTGTGAGTCCAAAAACTAATGTAAAATAATATAAAATAATATATATATTTTTAATACCCATATTATGTTTGCATGGCATACAGCAACACACAAACATGCCATTATGCAAAAAAAATGTAAATGGTTAAAATCTAAAAATAAGGCATATATGAGAATAATGCATTATAGGTCCCTGCATGCAGTATGTACAATGGTAGATTTCAGCGGTTGCTAAGGAGGCAGGCCCTGGAATAGTGAAGTATCCAGGTTATGTGCAAGAATCTGTATCCAAATGAGCTGGGGTTACTGAATAGCAAAAATGGGCCCCTGTGTCTGCAGATAAAACCCGTATAGCCCCAGAACTGTGTTGGTGTCAGTAGAACAGATAGCTCACATACAAAGGGGATGTGTCACTGCAAGTTTAAGTGGATTGGAACTCAGTGGCACCCGTTTGTGTGCCTCTCAGCTCAGCTAAGCAGGGGTGTGTGTCTCGTGCCGCTAAGCTTATTTAGCTGTGGGGTGTGTGTTTTAGCTGGTTTAAGCAATGCTGAGTGTGCTCATGCATGGGGGTGTGCCAGACTGCTGAGCACTGTTTAAACCAGCTCCATGGGTTTGCATGCTGTGCTGCAGCACTTAGCAGGGAAAGTATGAAAAAAAGGAAATAGCCTGGGAAGGCCAATCATATGAAAATTTCTGATAAGCCCTGTTCCACTGACACTGGACCATTCAAATCCCTCAATGATATACCTATCAGGTGGAATACATTGCAGTTAGCCAATCACACAGGCAACATCTGCAGCATACCACTATAAAGTATGCATGCACCCTACAATCTGATTTTTCCCACATACTCTGCACCATTGGAGTACAGACTTGGGAATTTTAGCTGACACAATGCTAGGGGCTGCTGCTGCTCTGTTACATCTGTATGTGCTAGAGACATAGGACAGTGCTGATGCTGCTGACAATAGGCCTAGACTGAGAAGGATAAGAGTGTTCAGTCCCAGGTTAACCTTCCAGGAGCTACATGAGCTGGAGATTGTAGAGCACTACAGGGTGGACAGGGACATACTACAAGAAATCATTGAGCTTAGCCACCCTCAACTCAAAACCACAGCCAACAGAGGGGAACCCATCCCAGTGGAAACAAAGGTATGTGTAGCCCTTAGAATACTAGCTGCAGGTACTTTTCAAAGACCAACTGGGGACATGATGGGGGTCTCAGAGGCATCTGCATCCAGGGTACTCCACCACTTCCTGGCTGCCATGCAAACACATGCCAGTGAGCACATTCATTTACCCCACACCTCTGAGGAAAGGGCCATCAGTATGCATCTCTTAAACCATGTAGCACACTACCCTGAGGTACTGGGTGCCCCAGATTGCACTCATGCCCACATCAAAGCACCACCTGTTGAGGAGGGTAGAGTCTATGTCAACTGCAAAGGGTATCACTCCATCAACTGCCAGGTCATGTGC
>NC_056741.1:672083123-672100623 GCF_019279795.1 Protopterus annectens | reverse complement strand
ACAGTTCATTGTCTCCAGCCACGAACACGGGAACTGGCTTTGCCAGGAATAGCACTGGCACCTCCATGCCCAGGGTTAGGTGCAGTGCTACTTGCTGACAGAGATGGGTTTCTGCTGTGCCGTGTCTCTAACGAGACCACCCAGGACCATGTATCCATGGCCAGGCATATCATGGTGTGGACAGCACCCTCCCTTCTGTAGTGCTGGAGGTACTGCCACTAGAGGGAGTGTGAGTGTGCATGGCCATGTGGACTCTCAGCAGATGTTGCTGACCTATGGCCATGTGTCCAATGCCCTACTAGCACCACATGTTATAGCACAATGTGTGGTCAAGGACTGACAATGTCTCACTCCACCTTTTGTCCACTACATCAGTGACATGATGCATGGCATCACCAATGTGGTGGAGGGAGTCACGGATGTCAGACAACGATGCATCCATGAGCATGAGCATCCATCTGGTGTTGCATTTGGAATGTGCCTGTTCCTCCATGATAGACCAAAACATGCATCAAGTCACTCAAGACGTGACTCCTGTAACAGGTGGTGGATGGGCACCAGTCCTCTGAATACTCTTGTCAATCTGCCTGTGTAGGACTTCACCAGATCTCTGGCTATGGCTAGTAACTACACTCACTGATGCCATTGTTGCCATGCTCTCCTGTTCGATGCCACCACACTCTGTCCAATATCTGTGGTAGCAGGGGAATGAGTATGTGTGGACATACTGGCTGTGTGCAGGGACAATGGGGAGAGTGGAATGTTAACCCATGGGACAGATTCAGCCCTGACAACCTCACCTGAGTCTCATTATAGCCACCATCATCATTAGAGTCCGATGAGACTCTGACATTAGGTTATGAGTGGGACACACTCCAACCCCCCCACCCCGCTTACCTGTGAGGAAGAAGATAACATAAGTACATTAATGCCTGTACTAATATGTCTGGTGATCCACACATACACATAGAGGTGTGGTGCCACAACTGCATTACACATACCACATCGTATTTCTGATCCCATGCACAACACACAAGCAGACTACAACATGCAAGTAAATATTGTGGGAAGAAATAGCCAGGGAATTGTTATGGCTAGGCTTATATAGGCCCTAGGGCCGATAGCCTAGTACCAACCTATGAACCTATGAACCCATGCACAGACAATACAGGCCCTTTATAACATGCACTACAGCTATATCTGCCACTACTATACACCTGTGAGATAAGCGATATGTCAGTATATGTGATAGCCCTACACCTAAAACACAGTGCACCCATCTTGACCATACTGTTGCCCCCTGTATAGTAGACTGCATAGACCTTCACAAAACTAAGTGCAAATATGTTACAGCTCCTGCAAATACACTACTATGATTATCGATTCAATGCACTTCAGTTAACACCTCTCAAACTAAACATGCAAGTATTGTACTCCGGCTAAGCATATCAGTTGTGTCTACAGCAAAATGGCAGCCCTTTAATATTTTTAGGGTATATATGTTCCATACAGAAACAGTTTCACACTGACCAGCTACAGGACGTTGGACTCCTGCCACACCTAACTTATCTATGAAAATGTGAGGGAGAGATATTGTCAGAAAAACAAATGTAGTATTGTTACAGGACAGTATGTATGTATATAAACATGTACAGTAGGAACTGTGATACTGCCCACATTGCTGGCATTCTGAGTATGTGTGCACAAGTGTACATTACAAACAAACCCCATCCAAATACAGATTGACCTGACATCCGTGGACTGGTATGCAGAGGCTACCACAATGACTGATACAGTATTACAGTGATGAACACAGGAGGCTTACCTGGATGATCCTCTGGTGGGGAAGCTGTGGCACCCACCTCCACAATGTATGCGTTGATGGATGCTTGGGAGCTGGTGGTTGATTCCAGGTTTGGTGGTAATTCCTCTGTGACTGAGAGTGGTTGTTCTGCTGCAGCATCTCCACCTGTGGCAGCATGGTTCCTGGCCACAGCAGCAGCCTTTTTCCATGCAGCATTTATCATATCTGTCACCCGGTATCGAACCTACTCATAGCTTCTTTCCTGTAGCCCTACTTGGTTTACTGCTGTGACAAGACATCCCACAGTACAGCAAATTGTTCATGATTCTGGCAACTCCTGGACAGCAGTATGTTATGATGCAGTCTGAGGCCATCCAGTTTCACATAATCTTCCACAGCTGAAAACCACAGGTGCCTCCATCTATACATCCTTTCTGAAAGACAAGAAGAGGGGAACACATCACAGGTCCACACTGCTTTCTGCTATGTACACACCCTGCACATCCAAATTGGCCTGTATTATCCTCCGCTAACCCCCACATCATACCCCACCATTTATCAACACAGTATGCATGTGGCTATCAGCAACATAGCAGCAATACCGGTTATGTACCTGTGTGCTGTGACGCAGTGTATTGTATGTCTCTACTCCCATCAATGCCATCTACTGTGGTGTGTCCCCTATGGGCAATGCCCCAGTACCAAGTCATACATCCACTGTCTGACAAATAGTTGAGTGTTACTACAAGTATATGGGGACAGTCCAGCAACATCAATGTGACACAATGATAGACAGCACTGCAAATGTGCTGTAGGGTATCTTCCATGTAGGTGTCCAACTTCTGCAGTACACAGATGTTTGTGGAATGTAAACACGTGCCTGATATATGTGGACCCTTTGCCAGAAACATGTGGATGTCTGGAAAATGGTTGGACAATACTTAATGGTTGATCTCAGAATGTGGGGAATCTGGCTGTCACATGTCAGAACCATCAGAAAACAGTTATGCTACAGTAATATATGTTACTGTATTCATTCCCTTACCTTGTATGATCAATATGTACACTCTGTTGCTGAAGTCAGGCATGTGTCCCCCCACTACTACTGGCTATGACCTGAAGTCCTACTGTAGGGGATCACCAGGTATGCTGGCCATAAATCTCAAGTGATGAGATATGAATGTCAACTAAACAGTACCTAGCCAGAGTATATCAGTGATAGTGAGGGACACCTGTACAATGTTTGAACTATTACTGTGTGACAATCACAGACTGAGAGGAGCTGAATGACAGTATATCATGTGATATGCCAGTTGTTTCCACATTACGTACTGTCTCTACTATCTAACAGACAATCCAGTAGCATTTGTACAGGAGCCAACCATAGTAGGAGGGACTGAGAGGGCCAGAGCTGTGATCTGTGTCACAGCAGGCGGAGTTGAAAGGCATGCCTGTAGGTGCTGGACAGCAGACTATCAGCAACATGTCATTCCCAGAGATATACTACAAGCCTACTGTTGTAATCCCTATTCCCCATAGCTGCATCCTCCCATCTGCATCCCATTACATGGGGACTTCTATTACATATCTGGTAGAGTGCTGTACTCCCTTTTGTGCAGAAATCCTGAAGTAAAATGCTTCTGTAATCACAGTCTATCTTGGTAAAAACAAGTCACAGACCTGTTTATCATAGGCAGCTGCTTGCCTCTTGCAGGTAATGCTCATTAGCAGGTGATTATCTGTGCACTAATTCATGGCTCAGACTTGCTAATTGCATCCAGAACAGCTGGGGTTGCACTTTCCTTAGCCAATGGCATGGCACTGCAGTGCTATATTTAAGGCCTTTGTGTAGGCCTTGGCCCCTTTCCTAGTCTGTGAGATGGGCATTATTGAGGTGTGGGGACTACAGCATTGCAGAGAGTAGCTAAACATACTGCCCACTGTTGGGATTTATGCGGTATGTCCACAGTTTTGCATGCTGTGTTTGGCCATTGTGACATGACTTTCTGATTATGTTGCAGTTCAGTGTTAAACAATGTGGGTTCAGGTCAGTAAGGGGGAAGACAGATGTGAGTGTCATATGTCATGCATCAGAATATGTATGCCACTGCAGTAGCTGCTGATCGATCAGCTGTTTATGTTTGTAGGGGAAGACTGTGACAACATGTCCCTGTTGCTTGACCATTGACCCCCACCCCTTTATGTATGGGCATTGTATGGATCCCATGTTCTAGGGAGTTGTGAGATATGGTAGGTATGTAGCAGGTAGCCAGACTTACTGCTGTGTATGTTGCAGGTTGCAGCTGCTGGGTTTTGCCTAGGAGCCATACTGGGGAGTGTTCATTAATTGGAGGACAGCAAGCTGTATGTGTCAGTGTGTCAGCAGTATCAGCTCTGTTGTTACAGCACAGCCAGTGTGAGGGCAAACATAACAGTCCAGGTGAGGTATGTCCATAAGATAAATATGTTATGTAATAGTGCCATTTAGATAGTGATAGGTGACATTAAGAAGCCTATACATATTTGTGCAGTGTATCCCTACCTATATAACTTTAACATGCTAACATGGGTAGCAGTGAATGCAGTAGCAGCAACCTGTTCTACTTAAAATTGCAGAATTAAGTCATT
This sequence comes from Protopterus annectens, assembly GCF_019279795.1. NCBI lineage: Eukaryota > Metazoa > Chordata > Ceratodontiformes > Protopteridae > Protopterus > Protopterus annectens. Next base: position 672,096,191 of record NC_056741.1, on the reverse strand, counting down.
ATTTTGTTATATTCACAAGCATGTCATTGAAGTGCAACACACTGGATTCGAACCCAAGACTGTGGGTGGCAAAATGTACAACATATTAGGAATTTAACAAACTGAGCTACTGAATCAATACTACACCAGATGTATTGGCAAAATATATGTGCATGCATACAGTCTGTTTCACAGGATTTGCATAAGCATGTGTGTTCTGATGGGTATGACTTGTGACACAAAACTGTCTGTCATGATTTTCTAACCTCAGTCTGTACTGATTTGCCAGATCTTCAGCACACAGAATAGGTTCTGTGAAAACTGTGCCAAACTTAGGTGGCAAAACTGTGGACATTCTGCAACAGTCTGTGCAGTTGACAGCTATACCTGCTATCCCATTCCTCATGTACATCCATCATTATTTATTTGGTTGTGTACTGGTTTGCTGTATGCATCACAGTGCCAAGTACACTGTCAATTTTCACGTTAAATGTACAAGCAGTGTGTCATTGGCAATCAGGATATGTTTATGGAAACACCTGTTTTACTTCAGAGCAGACTGGCATAGTGAGCTAATTCCCTATGTTGTATTTGACAGGGGCCTAGGTCCAAGACTTGGCAGGGGTGATTATTTTGCAGCTGTGCCTAACAGTGTCAGAAACAGAGAAGGTGATTAAGGCAGTTTTAATCAGGTTTACGTGGGTTTGCACAGCAAGCCACTCCAGTTAGCTCTGCTTAAACCCATGCTAATTTTAAAAAACGAAAAGAAAAAAGGGGTGATAGGAAAGTGGTGAAATGGGGCAAGCAGGGGAAAAACATACAGGTAAGAAGGTGTAGGAAAGGGCAATATCTCTCCATTTCTTGCACTGCAACAGCTGTGCACATTGTATAGAATTTGGAATTTGGAGGCTCATACCCCAGAGAGAGAGGGCTGAGGGCAACATAACTGGGTGCATTAATAATAGTAACAATTGATTGTGTCCAGTGGGTGTGGGTGCAAAATAGAGAGCTATGTATGGGGTGATATTGTTTTGTGGGACAGATGCCCTGTTTTTTTCAAGGAAACAGTGGCATGTTGGGGAAGGGATATAGGTATGTGTGGGGAGGAAAGTTGGGTAGGAGAGGCTGTATTTGCAAACAGAAAAGACAGACAAGACAGCATACAAGGGTAGTATGTGACACATGAGGGGGGTTAACACCTTGGACAGGGAGGGTGTTGTGGAATCAGAGAGCCATGTGCCCCCAGAAGGCAGCAGTGAAACTGAACTCTCCACCCATGGGCAGTCAGCACTGCTCCTTCACTGCCCCAAAGGTGGCTGTACTGTGTCTGGGTGCTGGGGCCACCTTGCCCCTCCAGGTTGATGAGTCTGCCCTCAATTCAGCACAGGTGCTCCTCATAGCCATGATGCATGATCCTGCACACCTTCACTGGTAGCTGGTCTCACATGACAACCCACCCTCCACACCTGCTCCCAGGGTTGGGACAGGCCCCATCCCCTGTGGCAGTTCTACCCATAGGTGGTGCAGGGCCATCAGAGGGGACACCACCAGCTTGGGTCCCAGCATGCCACAGTTGGCTGAATTTGGGTAGGAGGATCACCAGGAACCAGCCTACCCAGTCGAGCTATGGTATTGAGGTATTTCAAAGTGTATAGGTTAGCAATGAACAGAACATTTAGTTAGTTATAACAGCATGCCAGAATGTTGCAAATAATGCAGTAACATAACATCTCATAGAATATGGAAGACAACAATAAGTGCGATAACAGTCAGTGTAGTAACAGCATGCCAGTAACAATTACGGCATAAGGTCAACAACATAGTTAATTCAACAAGGTATGTTAATATGCAACTATTGTAATGCATAATAATAATAAAACACAAGGCCAAACATAAGATTTTGAGAACAACATATGTTAATAGTAAACCATAACCATGTATAAGAATAATAAATTATGATGCAGATAAGGGGTGGGGGAGAGAAAAATGCAGTCCATTAATACCAGTATAAGCTATATCGTTTGCAACAGTACTCTTATATACTCTACAGGTCTGCCCTTAGTTTATGTATACAAATGCCCTTTAGCTTCTGTAGCATGTATATACCTCTCAAGCTAGCCACATGGGACAGTATGGGCCAAGCTGTAACACCAACAGGTACACAGCTACAGGGGACTATTATATGTCAGGGGGACATATATGACTACTAAGGTGTACTGTGGACTGATGTAGTGTGATTGTGCTATTGACATAAATCATGTTGATGACAGATTTGTGATTGAGGAATTGGGCAACAGTGATCACAGCCCTTGACAGTGCGACACTTGAGAGACATGTATCATATACAGTACAGAAAGTTTATGACTATCATGCCATCCCTGGCAGGCATGGGGTTAGACTGTCAGCAGACATTTATAGATATACCAGGCATATAGCCATACCAAGGTTACACATTTTATTATTGTACTAACTTTTATTAGCATTACACATGTTGTCTTTATTTTTTGACGTTTTATCACATTGCTGAGAAATACTGTTAACACTCTGGTACATCTGAACACACAAATTATTAACCCATTCTAATGGCTACTACAGCCATTTATTTACCTGTAATTCCTGTGGGGAGAACATCTGTTAACAATACATAACTGATTCAATAATATGTAGTAGCACTTGTCACGGGATTCAAACCCTGGTCTGTGTGTAACAAAATGTACATCACACCTAGTATTATCAAACTGAGCTACTAAGCCACTGCGGCACATTGATTGATTGACATGTGCCTGGAGCTCACCTGGTAACAAAATATGACCTGGTGATAAAGGTACTGATATACAAGACTGTAGTGACACTTGAACACACATGCATGAGATTCATGCATGACAGAGCTAGTAGGTGAACTGTGCATCAATACATGGAATGCAGGTGTAGACAATATACATCTAGAGGGGTGAAAATATCTGTGATGTGTACAAAGCATGTTGGAGTGCTGGGTTGGCTACTGACCCATATACAGTTGCAAATGCTATAGTTGCAGTCTACAACTATTGCAGTTTCGTACTTTCCTTAAGCAGCGTACCTAAGAGCAGGAATCTATATAGCTGAAATGCAATGGTTAACACAAGACTATCTTGATATACACAATATACCTTGGGCATTCATATTATTGCTCCAGATCCTAGTGCAGAACAAATATCATAATGTATTATATATTTTAGTACAGCTCCAAGTCTACAGTTTAGCACAACACTCTTTATTAGCTAACCGTCAGTCACTTAGTGGTATTCTTTGTGTTTTTAGTTCACAGCAGGTGTAATACTTGATTACATGGACAACAGCCCAAAATACACACATATTACAAAACACAGCTTTATTAGGGGTGACTTCATACAGTGAGTGGTATATTTTTCAAGTCGTTATTGCAGAACAGTTCATATAATGCAGGTGTTGCAATACAGCTGTAATTCCACAATTAATGCAGTAGAAACGTTATTTCCTTAACATTCTCAGGCTTAGTGTATTCATCTTTATTGCACTATACCTAGCATTACTCACTTATTGCAGTCCAGGTCTATGACAACATTCATTGCAGTACAACCAAAACTGTTATATACCTAATAGCAGTTAATACATTACTTTTTCTTGCTTATATAACTATAGATTGGAAGATACGTCTGTACTCACCACACTCATGGTGCAACCTGGCCAGGCACACTGCATGGGCCTCTAGGTTGTGAGATCTCCCATCTGCAACTGTAGTGAGTGAAGCACACCATTATGCTTACCTGCCTCACGCATTCTGATTAGTTATCGGTAAAACAATGCCAAAAGTACTTACAAACTTGTGGGGCATTCCCATCCTGAGCATCTTGGACACAGGTGGCCAAGAGATCTCCGTTACAACACTTCAGGTCATCATAATGACACACCTGCTCACATGTGGGGGATACCAGTTGCACTGGTGAGATTGCATGCCAGCCAGTCCCAGGCCTCCAAATTGAACTCTGAACCCTGGTACTGGCCCTGCAACAGCCAGACATCATGGTATTTAACGAGGAGTCCAACCATGACCCTGGACTCCAGAATGCCCCAATGCTGCACCCAGAAGCACGCAACCTCCCCAACACCTGCCATAGTTCCTGCCAAGTTCAAACTCCAACTGGTTCCACTGTAAACCAATCAAGGGTTTAAACATGCTTCTCATAATGTGTATTTGCAACATAAATGATTAATAACCTGTCTGTGTAGTCACACAAAATTCAATCACGCTTTAATAGTACTTCTCATAAATGTATATTTGCAAAATAAATTTAGTAACCGGTCTCTGTGTTTATACAAAATGTAATCGGCATTTAACATTATTCTCATAATGTGTATTTACAAAATAACCTGTCTCTGTACTCAAGCCCTGCAACTACTGCACATAAGGCTGCCAATCTAACCATTTGGCTACCTGGCCATGTAGACTGCTGTTATAATTTTACATATATTTCTCCACTGCGTTTAAGCACTGCTGAGGACCGTGGCATGGCGTGCAAACCTGCTCAGCTTTGCCCATTAATTAAATGTAGCTGGTTTCTAATTTTAGATGTCTGGCATGTGTCCATTGCTGCACAACATGTCATGCAAAACACACACACACACACACACACACACACACACACACACAAAAAATAATTACATATGCATACATTGATGTCCGGCACTTTTACACTGCAGGGGGTGTGATACTCATCTCTGGACACATAACACACTCCCTACACTAATTCAATAACCGTGTAATAAATATCACAAACTCTACTCACAGACTTGTACAATACCAGCACCGTACACAAACTGAAGTTCTAAAATCTCCTTTTATTAATAAAATATTTTAAAATATATCAAAGTAAAATACTTTCTGATGAAGTCTACATAAAGTAAACAAAATCGCTTAACTCAGTGGAAAGTATTTTACTTTGATATATTTTAAAATATTTTATTAATAAAAGGAGATTTCAGAATTCAGTTCGTGTACGGTGCTGGTATTGTACAAGTCTGTGAGCAGAATTTGTGATATTTATTATGTGATTCAATAACCGTGTTACATGGCTCTCCCTCAGTAACATGCTTTCATTAATATGCATAGTGTGCTACTGAGGGGGTTCTACATATATGGCCACGGTACCTTCCATGTAGGTTTTACACTATGCCTGCACAAATTTTATTAAATCCCCAGGGACCTGTTAAAGCAAATTTAGGAGAAAGACAAGGAAGGCAAGAGAGGGTATGGACTTCCAGATAAGAGATGTTTGGATTAAGTGAGAGAAGACCAGAGTGAGGCAGGCATGACTGTCCAACAAAATAGGAGAGCAGCTCTGAATTGAGAACTGAAGATAGTGGGTGTGACATCTCAACCCTCATGTAAAAATTGGTAAAAGGAAGATAATGGTGATGATTATAAAGTTTTTAAGAAAGCTGTAGTAAAACCAAGTTCGCCATTTAGGATTTTTTTCTTGCTTATTACAGCTTTACACAGCCTACAGCAATGGTAGACAATTCATGCTACAACTGAAATAGCACCTGAACACCTTCTGCTTGGTTCTCCAGTGGGGATAAGCAAGACAGTGTGCTGATCATTGTATCATAGTCCTAACATTTTCCAAAATTATTTATTTTCAACTTGAGTAGATGTAGTGATTGTAGTTCTTGACAAAACAAATTTTCAATCCACTGCCATTAGCCTGGGACTTGAAACATCTTGGAAAAGTATAAGCTGTGATGGTTTGGCACTTTGCTCAAAAACATTACTTACGTTTACCATACTGTATTAGATTACTAGTGCTTACCCTCCTACTGAGTGTGTAGTTCAGGTTTATTTTTGTGTCCTTTACCCTCTGTAGTTCATATCTATTTTCTGCACTTGAAAAGTCTGCCTGTTGTTTTTTTGGTCTGCTATACTAGCCTCTAAAATAGTATTTCAGTACATTCCAATGACTTTTCCATTGGTGTATGCCAGAGTAGTGTATCTCATGGGTCTATATCACTTTGTCAAATCCCACATCAGTGAATATCTCTTCGTCGAACACCTATTCATCGAAGCTCCTATTTGGTGAATGTACTTTTCAGCATAATTTTTCCGAGGACAAAACAACGGTCAGCCGCTATATGGAATTTGCCCTTTTCCCTACTGTAGTGCAGTCTCAGAGTTGGTATATTTAGTTGGGGGGGTGTGGGGGACATAGCCTCCCACCTGGGTAGATGTTAAGTTTTATGATTTTGTTCACGTTCACTAGGGTGGCCTACCGTTGCTTTGGCCTGGAAAACATTTGCTGAAAAGTCAATTTGTTTATTAGGAGCTTTAATTAATAGGTGTTCAATGAGGTATTCCCTGATGTGGGATATGACAAAGTGATATAGACCCATGAGATACACTACTCTGGCATATACCAATGGAACAGTCATTGGAATGTACTGAAATACTATTTTAGAGGCTCAGTATCTCACAAATATATCAATTTTCTGTACTGCTCTGCTTATCTTTGTTAGAAATATGCTCCAATGTCAAATCCTCCTAAATTCCCCCATCCCTGAAGAGTTTGTTGTGGTTTTTACTTACTTCTTTACTGTTCTCCATTCCTAAGGCTAATTAACCTTCCAGTTTAACTAGACCATCATTTATTTGACCTTCTTGCTCTCTCTTTTTTCTTTGATATTTTCCTGTTTTCTCTCTAACAACTCCCACCCATATACACATTTATCCAAAATAAAGATATGTTATTACACTTCTTTCCACTGAAAAAGAATATCACTAATGTCTCAAAATGCACTTCAGAGCTCTTTCACACTTCTATGGTGTTCTCCTAAGTCACAAGAAAAGTCAAGATACATCAAAACAAAGCCAGCGTCATCAAACACCTTTTCAGCTTCACTGAATAGCAGTTTATAACATCCAGATTCTAACATTAGCAAACAACTTATTTCTCTCCACTTACATCTTAGGCCAACTTTTGCAAACACTGAAACTTTAAAGAATATGCATCTTGCAGAGTTTGTAACTTACGAATATGAATTTTATAGAGCTTGTAAGTCACTTATTGGACTATTAAATCTAATTTCTCTTACATCTTCAGTTATATTCATGTTATAAAAGGATGTGTTGCTGTTTCTACATAAACTACATCTGCATATACAATAAAACTTGTGCTACAATTACAAAAATATATTGAAATGCATTTACCTAGTCCATGAATAAAACAATACTGATTGCTTTGTAAATAGACAATGCAGTCTACAAATGCATGTCCCATTAACAGGCATACATTATTAGAATAAACATGTGTATCCTTAACATAAACAATGAATGAAATGGCATTTGGTCAGATGCAACTGATTTTATTTCTATTTCATTTGATGCTGTTATACTTACACCTTACACACACACACGCACACACACACACACACACACACACACACACACACACACACACACACACACACACACACACACACACACACACACACAGACTCAAAGCTACAATGAAAATTCATATTATTCGTCAAATCAGTTTTGATCCCTTTCATAGCTAAAATCTATTTCCTGTAAGTCATTGTATTACCTTACACTTAAAAGTAAAGCAAAGAACAAAATGGAGCAATTTGGAAAAGCGTTTTCTTCTAGCTTTTTGAAATGTAAGCAGTAACCTAAGCAATAGCAGTAGCTGTGATTGTTGTTTGCTGCTTTTTGTATTACTTACAGGAAAACATATTTAGGCAGGAAAGGGATCAAAAATTATTTCAAAAATAGCAGGAATTTCCTTCGTTTTCTTTCTTTTTTTTTTCTTTTTTTTGCATGACAGCATCATGTAAAATATAAATAAAAGCAAGAAGGAAAGTCTCAAGTAAACAATTAAATAAAAACAGAGTAGTACAATTTATTTAAAGTTCAGCAGTTTTGTTTCAAAATGGAAATGATGCAGTTCCTTTCCATTTGTAGAACAAAAGCAAAAAATAAATCTACAAATCAGGTGCCCAGTTTTTTTAAACTACAAGTGCTGCACTCCAAAGTGCATTATAACTGTGGAGTTAGCATAATCGTGAACATTAAACAGCGTGGTTTGAAAAAAAGTGAGGGGGCTCACAATACTGCCCAACTGTAATTCTCAGTGATGGAACTTTTGTGAAGCAGGGAACTTAAAATAGGAGGCAAACTTGACCAAAAAGTAAATGCAAACATGCAACATAAGATATAAAATCTCACCTTTGGGGAAATGCTGCTGCAATAATTGATCTGCTGCTCACTAACAGGCACAAGTGAGAGAAGGTGTATTAACAAAATAAGATCTACAGGTAACCCAGATAATGAAAATATGTCCTTCTATTCATCTGTTGCAGTATTCATAACATGAGGGAGCTCCCTGCCATAGGTGACCCGACATTGGCCAGTATGCAAAAGTCTTCACTACTGTAGGGTGAATGGTACATTGCACGTAGGTTGCGATTGATATTGGCCATAAAAGTGATGTCTGCATGCACCATCCTCAGAACTTCTCTGCTGCCAGATTCAAACACCAGATTCCAACGTACGGTCTAACTCTGTCATTTGAGATTCTTCTAAATTCAAATAAGTGCCCGGTTGGGGAATTATTTGACTTTTGCTAACATCTTTGATTAGGGCTCTTGTCATCCAAGAGGGCAAGTGTCAATGTAGATGAGAAATTCCACACAAGGATAGCCACCTCCAGTGCCTGTTCTCCTTAGGGCCAAACCGAGACCACAAAAACTGCTCCATTTGTCAGGCATATGTCCCAAAGACATTAAGGAGTAGATTATCCTCCCTTGACATCTACCTTGAGAATCAGCACTTAAAGCTGCTAGCTAAAAGCACAATGGAGGGATCTCTGGGGCACAAAGCTGAGTCACCTTTGAAGGGTAAGGCAAAAAACAGAGGCCTGAACCTTCCGCTGCACCTCTGGATACTGACATCTCTCTTTTGGTGGAGGACAGCTTGGAGACATGCCTGGTTCACAGCTCAGATCTGCAGGCCAAGCCTTGACATCCAGGCTGCCTTGGATCTGAGCATTAGCACATCCACACAGGTTGAGCAGGCATCCATGATGGATGTCCAAGGGGTACCACAGCTCATGATTACTGAAGGCCCTAAGGAGATTCCACAGATCCTTGTTAGGGAATAGGTGGATTCTGACCCAATCAAATTTTGGCCTACACTGGGCCCTCCAACCCTACATAAAGGAGGCCTGCATGGGAAAAAGAAAGAAAAAAACAAGCATTTGTCTCCTCCAAACGAACCTGCAAGTGATTAGCAGCAGTTCACTCAGGGCCTTTTCAATGTCCTTAGGTCACTTAGGCCTCCTCCAGACTTTACAACCCTGCCCATAGTACTCTCACTCCCCTTAAAAGAACTAAGGAAGAGAATGCATCTGATGAAGAAGCAAATTCAGAAGATGAATCCCTGGCCTACTCTTCTCAGATCCCTTCCCCACTGGATTATGCCTCCCCAGAAGAGCCTGAAGAATAATCAAATGGCACAGACTCACCAATGGAAGTCCTGTCCTTTGGAGAGACCCTAGCTAAGATGAAAGACCACTTTAAATGGGATAGCATCCAAGTATCTGAAGTAGAAAAAAAAAGATATTATGACCTATTACAGGTGGAATCACCTAGCCCATCAGCTATCCCTCATGTATTACCAGTCTTTCTCAATGCCTTTGCTTCAGCTTCTCAGGCACCAGATTCCTAGCCAACTGCCCCCTAAAAACCAAAACTCATCTGCAAGGTCATAGAGGACTGCAAGTTCCTCTTAAGATGCCCTTCTCCAGACCTTTCTGTAATTTCTGTGGGTTCTGATAAGCCATCAAAATTGCTACCCTCCATTGCTCTCTTGCCATCTGATAAGGATAACAAGATCCTGGATAGACTAGGCAAAAAAGTCTATACTTCTGCCATTCTGGCATTTAGGGCCATAAAATACCAAACACATGAGTAAATTCAAATTGGAACTTATGTCCCAACTTTCACAGGTAATTGCAGGCCTACCTGACTCTGACAATAAAACCTTGGCTACTTCATTGCTTGTACTTTTTCTCAAGTAGCACATCACTCCATAAAATGCAGCTATGATTCTGCAGAGGCTTCCACCAGAGCAGTTGCCACTGGATGTTTAATAAGAAGATTTTCTTGGCTTAGGCTTCAGCCCTTACCTGATGACTTTAAGCCAAACTCATGGATGCCCCTCTGGACAGTTCTGGTTTGTTTGGACCTACAGCTGCTAATTTGTTCAAATCTCTGCAGGAAAAGGGTAAGGAACTGCAGGAATTAAAACATATTTTTCTTTCCCCAGTTCCCATGTTCCAAAGAAATTACCCTGCAAAACTTGTGTTTTTGTTTTGATAGTCCAGTCATACCCAACCCAGAGCAAAAAAGAGTGACAGGAGACCACAACACCTAGGGATCCACTGGCAACCCTGACAACTAAGTAGCCCTTTCCAGATAAGCTGTCCTCTCTTTGACAGCTTACCCCCTCCCACCCACATCCCACTGTCCCAACACCTACCCCTGTCCCAGGAAAGCATGACTCAAGATGCCTGGGTCCTCTCTAATACACAAAAAGGGTACTTCATGATGTGGGATCAACTAACCTCCTTCAGGGGCATCCTCCAACCTCTCAGGGAATGACTTGCCTTTTTTTCCAGAAGTTCTGTTAGAATTACTGAACCAAGGGACCATTCAGAATATTCTCAAAAAACAAACAGGGAAAAGATTTTATTCCAGGCTGTTCCTGGTACCCAGGAAGGAAGGTCCCTGGAGACCCATCTTCAACCTGTCAATCTCAATACCTTCCAAAAAGTACCCATTTTCCACATGCTGACACTCCAGACTCCATTCCCACTCATTCTTTCCCAAGCATTCATGATTAGCCTGCATATCAAAGATGCATATCTGCACATTCCCATCTATCCCAACTACAGGGAGGTTTTACACTTCTCTGTATTAACATGGTATTTTTAATTCTGTGCCTTGCCCTTTGGACTTTCTACCACACCCAAAGTCTTCACCAAATGCCTTGCTCCCATGATTGCCTACTGCAGACTCCAGGGAATACAAATCTTTCCATATCTGGGAGATCTTCTCCTTCTAGCTCCCTCAATGGAGGAGATGGAACAAAACATCGCCTTCATCATCAATCTTCTATAAAATCTGGGGATGACCATAAACTTAAAAAAAAAATCAGTTCTCAGCCCCTCACAGGATCATGTTTTCCTAGGATACAGGATACAAACAGATCTTATGAGGGTCTCCCTTCCCCAAAACAATTTACAGTACATCACCTCTTACTTTAAAAACATTCTGCTGGTTTACCACCTAACAGCCAGAGAGTTCCTCAGGGTCTTGGACCTCATGGCATCCACCATTCCCATGCTGCCCCTTAGCAAAACACCACATGAGAAAATGGCAATGGTATCTAAAATCACTTTGAATGCAATGCCAGCATCCCTTAGAATTCTCTATTTCCCTCATCACCTGTGTGTGTCTGTCTGTGTTTGTAACTCATATTCTGTGTGGAGGTGGTTTTGAGTTTTTAACAACTCGGCTCAATGTGGAGCGGGTTTTGCAAATTTCTTATATGGTAGTCCTAGTATATATCACAATGTCCACCATACAGGAATAACAGATGTGAAATAGCCAAGAGGCTGGGATGCAAATCCATACCCAAACATGTGACATCAAGGCCAGGCAAACAAAGTTAGCAACCCTAGTATTAGCCAGAGAACACTCTCAACCCATGTCTCATACACACGCACAGACACACTTGCCTAGGCAGCAGCTGCTCTGTTCATAGTACCCTGCATATTGTCCACTGATAGTAACTATAGTGTGATTGCAGTGGGCTACAGAGGGCATGGCCCCCTGTCCATCTGTCCAGTAGGCACGTATATGCTGACAGTGTACCTTCCCCATGTTCCCCAATGGACACCTGTGACACCTGTGGTGCCATCAAATGTGATCCACAAAGGACATACCATGCCTGAAAACATGCCCTGTATGGACAGATGCTACTGACACCAGGGAATGCCGGTATCATGCTATCAATGTAGGTACAGTGTAAACCTGCTGTCCATTACCAGTTCTCACCACATGAGGCCAGGACTGGCACATCTGATGATAATCTGTGTACACAAGATGGGCCAGACACCCCAAGTACAGTTCCACATGTCACCGTACATGCATGTGCGAGGTGTGCACATCCCAGACACCGTCCATGTCATGGACTAAGGAACACATACATGGCAAGTAATGCACAACATTGGCCACACATAATAGTCAACCAGGTGACTGGATGGTGAATACAATACCCACCTGTGTGGGCAAATCCTGAAATTACACCCTTTATCCACAATGCAGACCATGATGCAGACCAGTATCATGTGGGCTGATACCAAGGTATACCCATCACCTAGCCTTGTATAGTTGTCTGGCACAGTCGACCACTACACACCCGTGAAACAATGCACCCATGCATGTCAGTACTGGCACCGTGTGTGTGTGTGTGTGTGTGTGTGTGTGTGTGTGTGTGTGTGTGTGTTGTATGATACGTATGATCTCATTCACGCTCACTACAACCCCCACTGGCATACTAAAGTATGCTGTCCAATGTCAGACACTTCCACATACCCTTTGCCCATATAACCTCTGTATGACTCCTGTGGTGCATGTGATACCTGTACAATAATGTGTTATGGCAATCTCACTAGTGATTAGTGGTATTCCTGCCCTTGCCATGTGTGTCAATGTGTGTGCGTCCCTGTGAGAGTGTGGCTAAGTTGATACTGGTACATGTTCATGCGGACAGGCATGTATACTACACCTACCGAATAGCTACCATATCCCTGTTGCAGATGCCACTCACCATCACATATATGATTTGAGGGCTCTTCAACATGTAACTTATGTGGCGCATCTGATAACTGCATAGAAATGTAATAGCACTACATAGTCATCAGGGATTTGATACCCTGTGCCTGTAGTTATGTGACACAAACATGCTTAAGTTTTACTCTCCCACCCCTCCCTGACTTTACTTTGCCTCTG
>NC_056741.1:671980623-672078123 GCF_019279795.1 Protopterus annectens | reverse complement strand
CCATACCGGTTACACGAGCCTTGCAGTACCAGCACAACAGTGTTTTACAAATGGGGTGATAGACATGGGATACCCATTGTGTTCTGGCATGTGTGTGTAGGTGTGCATGTCCTTATATCTATTGGGGACAGCATTCTGAGGCCACATACTCCTATTACAATACCCATTGCCACACAGTAGTACAGATAGTGTTGTTGCTACCCATAGGTGAGGCAAGACAATGCAACACCCTACTACACGTGTGGCATGTGCATGAGATGAATATCCCCGTAGTATCACTGTTGAGGTATACTATGGGTTGTATCGCAGTTGCAATCAATGTGTGATGGTGGGTATGGCAAAGTGTCATCATGGGTTTCAGGGAGTACAATATCCACTGGGGGATGTGGGTGCTGTGTACACTGTCATTACACCAAGGTACACCCGGTATATGTCCCATGTACCATGTTATAGTTACCACTGTCACCATCAACCATACAGGTAACTGTTACCACAATCCAAGCCAGTTATGCATGTGATGTGTGCAGCCTACCTGTACCACACACACACACACACACACACACACACACACACACACACACACACACACACACCTCCATAATAGCTATCTATCCATGGCTTTACAGACAGTCACACATATATGTCCATGTGTTACCCCATCCTGCATCACACTTGTTAACATACACACATTGATACCACTCATTAACATCTTAGTCCTTTAATTGCCCACACAAGTGGCCACAACACAAGGTCTGTTGCTACTTTACCTGCCTGACCTGTGTCTAGTGGTTTTACATGGCCTCACTGCTGCCATTCGGTATGCACCCCCTGTATGTCTGGACATGATGTGCATGGCCCCTATATGTGTGGGCTACTATGTTGTATCCATAATATCTCACACTGGTGTGTAATGTGTATGTAATGCTCAGCACATGGCAGATATGCTACTCCTTCAGCCTATCATGTGACAACTGTAATATTTGGATACACTCCCTGGTGTTGACTAGTACTTCCCCAATGCATCTGTAGTGCTGCATACGTGGGTTGTAGGTGACCTCTCTGCTGACTGCGATATTAAGGGTGAACCTGATGTCTACCTTCCCTCTGGATGCCTGTTTCATGCTACAGACCATATTATACTATTTGCTGTCCTGTGATTACACACATGACAGGTATTCCTGGTGTGTAATGTGGCAGTCCAGGTCCATGTACAGCATGGTCCCAAATGGAGGTACAGCTGTATGAACACCCCACAATCACACATGTGCATACATGGCCACCCACAAAAACACACGCATCCTACATGCATCTACCTCCCTCCACTTCACCAGAGTGACCCTGCAGACAAACTAACTAAACACCAGGATGCACACACACACACATACACACACACACACACACACACACACACACACACACACACACACACACACACACATACATGTGAGGTTGCACAATGATAGTATAGACAGTCTTCCAATTACCCATCTGTCAACATGCAGAACATATGGTACAAAAGAGCATGCAGTTCAGCTATAGCCAATCCATGCTAGCAACAGTATACATGTGTGTAATGCATGTGCTGTGTCACTAGGTGATGGCCCTTCCCCTGGATACCATTGCACCCATGTACACAGTATTGCTGTGCACCTGCTCTGCATCCTGCCATGTACTGTGCACCACAACTCACAGGTGTATAACCTATTGTGGAATGTGTAGTACTGTGTCAGTTATGTAAGCTTTACTTCTCATAGCCCCTATGTTTTTCAACAACACACACTTGGGATGATATGTGGACAGTTGTCATTGGTGAGTGCCTGATGCCTGATTTACAGCTGTCAACATCAACAGACCATGTATGACCACTCCAGTACTCTTACACTGACAACCATCAGAGCATACCGTGGCTATGGGGGGGGGGTGTACACACCTTTATTGATATGCCACACATATCCTTGATCAGCCATGGGACCACATCACCACATATTTTAGCAGTACATGAGCCCGATATGTGACATATGTCCTGTACTTTCACATGCAGTGTTTACGCATTGTGTTAGGTGTACGGCTGCTGACCGCAGTGCATGCACACAGTGTGGGCATATGTGTACACACCCTTATTATCACAGTTTATCGCACCTCTTGTGTGTCCTACAGCAGTCACTACTCCTGGAAGGGGTATACCAGCGTGGGCCATCTGCATTTGCCAGTGTATGTTCAGTCTGCCCTACACATGTCCCCCTATTCAGCATAATTGCAAGGTCTACTCGTGCACATCCCATGGTGTTCACACACTGCCATCACTATTGCTGTGTGGGTAGGGTTACTGTTGCCACAGGTCCTGAACCTGACTCTGTGCAGATAGAGCCATTCCTAGCATCCTTAGGATCCCTGCTGCAGTGCACTGGTGTGTCATGCTAACCCCCCCCATTCAGCCTTTATGCAGATGCATGACAAGTAAGCCCTACACATTTGACACTTTGCAGTGTCCCATACATGGAACATCACACGTTGCAGCCTAGACCCAGCTGATAATGTGGACTACTGTAATGCCTTATGACACAGTGCATCTCTGCATCAGTTGCCATTGTCCTACAGGTATATACACTGGTGTTGCACTGTATATGAGTGTTGTTCCGAACATGTCCCTACCTGTAGGCCATGTCTACCACCAGTATGTTACTCCCTGTGGACACATTGTGCAATGACAGGATGTTAGCTATCATGCAGGTGTCTAACATACCCTTCCAATACCCCATCATGGTCACCCCTGTGAGACCATGCATTTCTCAGCAACAATACATGCACATGTACAGCATGCATTTAGGGTAGGTGCGTTAGATGTGTGCATGGAATATACCATCACCATTACATGCCCGGTGTGTTGGCAAGCATCTACATAAAACATACTCACCAGCTACAGGCTGCTGCCTTGGTGGTATCCTGGAGGGACCTACATAAGAGGGTGAGAGATGCAATGTCAGTGGCCACACCTATGGCAGTGCTACAGGGTGGGTGCAGTATTACAATACATCAATGGTACATTCCCATAATACTACCACATCTGGACATCTGTTTATCACTACAATGCAGCAATGCAATATATCTATGACATGTCAGATATGCATGATCTACCTGTACCAATGAGGATATATACACAACAGTGGTCTACTGATGTGCCCTGTGTCCTTACTTGCACACTCTTTGGCTGGTGTGTGGGTGGCACCCACCTCCATGAATGTGTACAAGAGTTGATGGCTGGCCGGATGGGCAGGTTCCACGAGGCTGGCCAGGAGCTCCTCCACATGTATCAGGGGGGATGGATTGCATGCCCCCCCCTTTGGCAAGGTGATCCCTCCGGACTGCAGCAGCATGTCGACGGGCATTGCGAAGTAGGTCAGTACAATGATGCTGGACCTACTCATAATTGCGGTTGTGCAGTTCAACATCATTGACCCTGTGGACTTGGTTGTTCCACAGGGTGGTCCGCTCCTGTTGTTCATGTGCAGTACTGTCAAACAGCACTGGGTAGTACTAGATCAAGTGTGATATCACCACATCATTCTCTGCTTGTGAAAAGGTGGGCAACCGTGCATGTGACATCTTGGCTGAAAGACATAAAGATGGAAACAGGTCTGAGCAACTCATACAGCAAGGTTACCACAGTTCATAATACACAGCTCTGTCATCCCCCCACCATATCAGCTTCAACAAGCTGTACACACAACTCATTAGGTATGGCTACAGCTTACCTACCAGTTGGGTGAATATTGTATTGTGACCACACTTTCTGCTATGTGATTGTAACCATGTCCCCTGTGTGGACACTATCATTGCTGGTCTGTTACAGACTATTCACTTGCATGCCATTGTCAGGGCCACTATGGTTCCATATATGCCAGTGGTATGGCTGCTTTTGGGATTGCTGCACATCTGACATTCTGTGTTATTGTGGATATCTATGCATGTTGCTGGACATGTACCGGGATTGTGTAGACTATTACTACCAACATATGTTCTATAACAGTGACACAGTAACATGTATATGTTCTATTGGCCAGCAGAACCACCTCTCCAAACCCATCTGCCTATGATACCTGGCCACATCACATGTGTGTCCCAACCTGGGGCCTCCTCTTGTACTTGTCCAGCAATACCATCAGGTGGAACCAACCCAGGGGATGTTGTCCTCCCCCTCAGGGCACACACAGACATGTTCCTGTCCCCTGAGGTCAGGTCTAGGGCCTGTTCCATACCAGGCTCCAAAGACACATGTGGGATGTGCTACATCAGTCTGAGGCACCCAATACACATTCACAGGGCCAACATGCTCCTCCTGCGCAGCCTCCAAACCAGGCACCTTCAGGACGTGGACTGCTGTTGTGAGTAGCAGTGGGTCGAAGGCTTGTTCCCATTGTGCCCATATTGGGGCCCATGGGGGGTCCACATCACAGACCACACACACCATCCAGGGTGTTTACCCACCACATGTGTCACATACCACCCCTATAGACTGTCCTCTATAACTACCAACCCTGACCACCTCCACAAGTGTACCTGCCATACTTCCCCATATTCCCATTGCATACTTCACAGACAGGGGCAATGTGGTCCCAACAAGGGACTAGCATGTGAAATACCTGTTCATGTTGCACACACTGCCAGCTGTGGATACCCTTGTGTATTGCTATGTGTGTTGGTGCCTCACACATAGCACGCATCACTGTGGTAGTAATATAAGGGACATGCCTTTACAGACATATATGTTTGTGTGTGTGTTTGTATATATGTAGACATGTGCATATAGGTATATATATCTATATATGTGTAGATATATGTGATGTATATATGTGCAAATATATATGCCTACACATGGGTATCTGTGTATTTGTGGACATACATGTTGATATACATAGATATCTATATATTATATATGTGACATATATACACATATGCATACCTATATGTGGGGTACATTCAGACATCAACTGCACAATCTCAGAACACTTTCCTGCACAGCTGCACTGCTCTGCCTTCCTACAACACAGACAGGTGCCACATATGGGAACAGCCTGACATTAGGGGTTATATGTAGGACCTGATTGCAGGTAACACTATTACACACCTATGGCATTCCGGCATGCTACATTACAGATTAAGAGTACCCTGCCAGTGGTGGGCGATGGCTCCCATGTGTCCATCATAATGGCATTACTTCCACCACCAGCTATTGGCCATGTAATATACATGCTTTCCATTATACAACACACACTATGATGGCTTACATTTTGTCAGTCAGTGCTGACCTGCACAGTTGAGAGCTATGGCCCACTACCCACAGGGACAGACACTATTGTCCATAGCAGTTGTTCAGTTGAACATCATCACAACAACACCTGATGGCACATATAAATTATTCCACATCATCTATCCCAATATTATGGACCAGGTACTGCATTCTATTACATGTATATATACTTCACCTACCTGTTGTGGGAATGATGTCTTGATGAGTGAATGCTGAATAAATGTCGTCCTTAGGCTTTTTTTAAATGTTTTTTCTTTCTTTTTCTTTCTTTCTTTCTTTCTCTTTCTCTCTCCCTCTCCAGTAAATGGAATGAGCTCCTTTGAATAGATTGCAGCATGGTTTAGTAGGTGATGCACTTGATCAGGTGATGGCCTCTGTACCAATCAGTGTCCTCCATTTGCTAACTACATGCAGCTTATTGTATAGCACTTCCAATTACCACTGTCATGGCAACTACATACTATAAATCCCTACATCATCTGGGCATGGTCCCTTTATCTTTCCTGTGAGATGGACATCCTTCTTGTGTGTGGGCATCAGTGTTACAGACAGCAGGCAGAAATACCTCTTACAGGAAAACCTGTATACTCAGGCCAACTACATATCTGTAGGAGGTTTCAGAACTACAGAGTGTGAGTAGAGTTGTGTTATGCTTTGTATAGTACTGGTGTTCAGTGTTTGGGTGTACATACTAGTTTACCTTGGAATGCAGTCGGTCTGCATAGCTCTCAACTGTGGGCCTATCCTCTTGATGGCGAGAGGTGTGCCTATCATGTTTTGTCTGTTCACCAAACGAGTCCTGTGTCAAATATTTCACTGGCAGTGTGTGTGTGTGTTGAGTGCTATCAGGACATGGCTAAATCCATTTATGTTTCTAACCTCAAATCCCTGACTAAGGGTATGTTGCAGACTATCCTGTAACACCAGTGACTTGCTTAGTGTATGGCAACAGTTTTCCACATATGGGCCTGTGTTCCAGCCTCTGTCCTACACCTACATACCAAGCTTTGCACATATGACATGCTGTCAGGGGTTGTTCTGCAGTGGGCTGTGAGTATATCATGCTGCCATTCCTGCCATTAGTCCACTGCTGTTGTATCCCCCACACATATGGTGGGGCTGAGGCCATATATGTGTGGGCTTCACCTACACACTACATGTGTGCCCTTATGCACTCCACAGGCCAGTGTATGTAACAATGGTATATGGCCCTGTATTATTGAGTCTGGGGGGGATGCACCATAAATAACCTAGGCTGTTACAAAATGTGGGGTATCAGGGGTGAGCTGCCTTAAGTTATCTGGATGTACAGTACAATACAATTCACCTATATTTAAATTAGTTACATAAATTGGGTTAATGCAGGCTTATTGCCTCCTGTCATACAGACTGCTCTGTTTGTCAGTGTGCTTGTGATGGTGTCAGTTATGCCTTGTTATGTAACAGTTACATCCCATTGTGTCAACTGAAGTTTTTACCAGCTAGTGATTGTGTACAGAGTGTAGATAGAGGCTGCTAAACTATACACCTGCATTACTTACTATTGATTGTTTGTGGCCCAGTCTGTCTTTACTATTGTACTGTTTGAAGGGCTTGGCCTAGACAGCAACATTCGTGAACCTTGTATTAGTATAACTGTTTCACAGTTGCATTACTCTGTCTATATGGATGTCAGTGTCTGAACAGCTATATGACATGGCATATAAAACTATAATAGTACACAAATAAAGGTTTTCCATTTATGCAAACCTGTGTGTGGTGTTATATCCTATGACCTCTGTTTGGGTATATGTTGCAGGCAACAATTGTTATTTGTATGGGTGGCTCATACAGTGTCCAGTTGTTAAGGTGTTAACTGTAGGCATAGTGGCTGTTCCATATTTTGTGCACCTTCTATATATGTATCTTACTGTACATATCTCTGTGTGTGTATGTGTAGTCATATATATCTATATATATATATATATATATATATATATATATATATATATATATATATATATATATATCTACATATATGTCTGTGTATATGTATCCTGGGGATGTTGATAGCTTCCACATTGTACATTTCCTATGGGAGCCAGACTGTACTGCATGATATGTTACCAATACCAGCCTGACATCTTACAGGTGGGATGTAGCACTGTTACCATCTTGTGCCCATGTTGTTTCAGGTCTTGGTTATGGGATCTGCAACAGTTGGTAGTGTATTGGAGGCAGACATGTTTGGCTGTGGGGGGGGGGGGGGCGTATACCTATTCGTACAAGATGTATATTGTTTGGGGCCTCTCAACCCCATTAACGGTGCATGTGAACGTATGTTTTAGTTATTTTCCCATTGTTATTTACAGATGTATGTCCATATATACCTATATAGATATATGGGATCTGTACAGCTCCCCGACGGCCCTTTCTGCTGAAGCAGAAATCACCAAACATATATAACCGAAAGTGCTGTTCACTGAAGCAGCACTTTCGGTTAAGTATGCTGGTTGTGCCGGTCGCACTATGGTGTGGTTAAAGGAGAATTCCCTTTTCCCCACTGTACTGTGACCTTGGAGTGAGAATATAAAAGTAGAGGGGTGTGGGGGGCACAGCCCCCCCACACACAAGGGGTGCAGGGGGCTTGCCCCCTGCATAAAAAAATATTTATTGTTTTTTATTTTTTTTCGAACGCACTTTAATGAAAGTGCTTTTTCGGTGACAGCGCTTTCGTTAAAGTGTGTTCGGTTATTGTGGATTTGGACTATTGAAATTTCGTTCAATAGTCCTAGATCCATATATATATATATATATATATATATATATATATATATATATATATATATATATATCTGCTTACATAAATATAACTATGTCTGTATATACCTACATATATATATATATATATATATATATATATATATATATATATATATATATATATATATATCTGCTTACATATATGTAACTTGCTGTATATATTTAGACATATAGATGTAGACATATATATATATATATATCTATAGATGTAGGCATTTGCATGTATATATGTTCATATATATATATATATATATATATATATATATATATATATATTTATATATGTATACATTTATATATGTATGTATATATATATATATATATATATATATATATATATATATATATATATATATATATATATATATATAAAAATATAAAATATATATAAATATATGTATATATTATAAATCTACATATATAGATATGTTGTATCTGTTTAGTTATTAATATATTTAAACAGACGCATACATCTAAATGTTGGAATACATTCTCTGTACTGTTGACTGACTGGGCTGGATGATATATTTGTGAATACATTAGTATTATGTATATCTGACATGGTTTAGTGGTAAATCACTTTGTCTATGGTGTACAGGGTGCAGGGTTTGAGCTTTGCAGAGGTTATTTATTCTGTTGCTGGGCAGAACAAGGACCATTGGATACAGAGTGATTAAGGCACTTTTGAGCAGTTGTAAGCAGATTTGCACGGGTTTTTGTGGAGGTAAGCACTGCTAATTTCCGGTTACGGTTTCTTACACTGATTTAGCTTCTAAGTTGCTTAACCAGTGTAGGCATTGCATACCTCTACACAAATAAGCTTAAACCCGCTAACTGCTGCTTAAAAGTTCTTACTCCTGCTTACCCCCATGCTAATGTCTTTAAAAGAAAAGAAAAAGGGGTTGATAGGAAAGTGGTGAAAAAAGGGGCACAAAGAGGAAAAAGACAGTAGGGAAACTAGCCCGGGATATGCAGGAAGGGTGTAGGGAAGGTTCATAGCTGCCCATTTTTCTACAGCTGTGCATATACCCTGAATTTGGAGGTAGATTTGGACACTCACACCCTTGGGAGGGAATGAGAACAACAATAATAAGTTGTGATGCAAATTAGACCGGATTACATGTGTCCAGTGGACATGTGTGTGAAATGGACAGCTATGTGTGGGGCAAGATCTTTTTGTGGGAACAGATTGCATGTTTTTTTTCAGGTGAGAGTGGGATGTTGGGGAGGGGTAGTATGTATAGTTGGGGAGGTAGGTGGATAGATTAACAGACAAGACAAACAAGATGCATACAGGGATGGTATTTGACACGTGGGGGGTAAACACCTTGATGGGGAGGGGTGTTGGGAAATCGGAAGCCTATGAGTCCCTAGTGGAAGCAGTGGGACTAAGGTCCCCACCCATGGGCAGTCACCACTGCATCTTCACAACCCCAAAGAGCCTGACTGACCCTCTAGTTGTGACATGTGGCACTTGAGCTGGCGTAGCAGATCACCAAACTGCTGGTTGATTTCTCTATGCACCACGACCCTGACCTGGTGATGGGTGACAGGTGCCTGTCAGTGCCCACTTCCAGGGGGATGTGAGCCACATCCCCTGAGGCAGTTCCACCCAAAGGTGGTGCAGGACCAATGGACAGGGAGGTCCCAGGTTGGGCCCCAGACATGCTGGTGCCCAGTGCCACGACCAGCTGATGTGGGACAGGTGGGTCTTCTGGGGCCAACCTTCCCAAGCATGCTATAGTGTTTAGATGTCATCATCATATGTGGGTTAGTAATAGTCAACACATTCCAGGGTTAGGTATAACAGCATGCATAGATATTCCCATTAACCCAAACAACAGATACAGAACAGTTGCATAGCAAACAGAACACATGAATATGTGTGACCACAGTGGTAATATGAACAGCATGCAGGTACAGTGATGGCACCATGCCACCAATGTTGGAATAATTCAATATAGCACAAGCATGGGAACCATTAAAATATTTATCAAACAATTGGTCATTATCAGAACATAGGTGTCATTACATACCAGATGGGGTGGGTATGTTGATTATTGTTGGAGATATGGTGGGGGGAGAGAAAGATGTCAATTAACAACTAGTATATTTCTGTAGTCCACATTACTTTTTTAGTCAGTGCTGTTATCTGTACCTTGTAAGTCTTACTACACCACCCTATAGCCTTAGTTTGGACAGTGATATGGCTGTCATCATCATTACACATGAACTGGTTTTACCTGCAGTATGCACCTCTTACCTGCTATACCTGTGGAGAGAATGTTTGTTAACATTAACTGTTTCTACACATACTCCCAGATTCTGGGTTGATGTTGTGCACATAGCTATCCAACTCTTTCTGCACAGACTCTGGCTATGTGTTGACCACATGCTAGTGTGCCGGGACATATCTATTATATTACCCTCTTCCACCTTTATTGACCTGACACACACACATATACATGCTTTCCTACACAGTTATATTATGTAGCACAGTGTGGATGACAGTGATCAGTGATACGTTATTACTCAGAGAAACTGCAACACTCACAAGTCCCTACAGTACCAGAGTGAACAGTACCAGTACAGGTTACAATGGTCTGTATTTCTCAGCACAGTGTTCGTGTCCGACGTACCTGTGGGAGCAGTGTTTATTAGTACTACCTGACTGTTGCCACACAAACTTCCAGATTACACATTAGTATTATGCACATACATCTCACTCTGTTACTGTACACACTCTGGTCACAGCTTGACAACATGCGAGTGTAGATAGGACATACATGAAATATTACTCTCCTAACAGTTTCAGGGGTTGCTACATTGACGGGTTTGTTCTCATAGATGTTTGACAATCACTTGTATTCCCTGTTTGCTGGCTAAACATCTGGGATCATCCCACAGACTTACCAGCGGGGTCAGGGGGACAGGCAGCAGATATGGGCCCATATACTGGACATTCTGGCCACATCTGTACAGTTGTGGAGTATGATTCTGTATGCAGCCTACATCCACTCCCAGGATTCAGACCATGGCTGTGTCTGCTACAACTTAAACACTGTCCATCACAGTTGTGTCTGTTATATAGATATTGCTGTATATCTCCTATCTGCTTTCTGTCTTATTAATCCCCTGTGCTTTTGCATTCTGACCTTGTATTACAACACTCTTATACAGATTTCCTAGACAGTTATATGTTGCAGGACAGTGTGGGCGACAGTGATGTGTAATGCCTCGTTATTCAGAGCAACTGCATCAATCACACTGCCATACAATACCAATGTAAACAGAACCAGTACTGGGTATCATTCTTGTATTTCTGGGCACAGTGTAGGTATCTGACAGACCTCTGGGAGAAATGTTCATTAGCACTACCTGAATGTTCACACACACAGTACCAGATTCCACATTACTATTATGCACATACATCTCACTCTGTTACTGTACACACTCTGACCACAGCTTGACAAGTTGGGGTGTAAATGGGGCATACGTGGCTTCTTAGTCTCATAAGGTATTTGGGAGCTGCTAGTGTGCCAGCTTTGTTCTCATAGATGTGTTTCAATCAGTTGTACTTTCTGTTTGGTGCTTATACATCTGGGATCATCCCACTGATTTCCCAGGAGGAGAGGTTGACAGCCAACAGATATGGGCCACTTTACTGGACATTCTAGACATATCTGTACAGTTGCGGGGTATGATTCTGTATGCAGAGTACTACCACTGGCAGGATTCGAACCATGGCTGTGTGTGCTAAAAAAAAAACAGCTTACATCTCAATTGCATGTGCTATTCAAGTTTTGTTGTCTGCATTTTCCCTGTTTACTGTCTATGTGTCTCTCAGTTGTATTACATGGCCTCTGGGGATTACACCTGTCAAATACAGGCATTCCTACCCATTCAATTTATGGTGCACGGTGTGGGTAACAGTACTAAATGCAACAGTACTATTACATGATTGCGAATCTACATTACCATATGATACCAGAGTATACACATGCAGTCCAGCAGTTACACCTTTATTGTCAGGCTATTACACTTTTATTGACATACAAATGATATGAGACTCTTCCTGCCACATTCTCTAGTGTATGCAGTACTTGCATTGAACAATACAGGTTTTATACAGGCAATTAATTTACTACTACTTTTAATTTTATTTCATATGACAGTAAATGCATGAGTATTACTGACCTGCCTCACATCGCAACCTCTCCAGGCGACTGGCGTGGGCTTCCTGGTTCGCGGCCTGCTCTATTGCAGTTGTGGGGACATAAGAGGAATATTTAGCCATACCTATCCATGATATACCTGAGCTGGCAATTAACCCTGCCGCTCTAGCCTCTTGGATCCACTCCTCCAAAAGGTCCCCCTTACACTGTTTCAGGTTGGCATAGTGATGCTTGACTTGCCCACCAGTTCGGGGCATGCCAGTGGCACTGGTGAGGTCACAGGTGAGACAGTCCCAGGCCACTTCCTTATATTGGGAGCCCTGGTACTGGCCCTGCACCAGTTTCTGATCATGGTCTTTGACAAGGAGTCCTGCCATGACTTTGGACTCCTGGGTGCACCAGTGCTGCACCCGAAAGTGCACACCTTCTCCCCTCACTGCCATTGTGCCTGCAAAGGGAAGCTACAACCAGTTATGAGATGTATTCCTGCCTCTTGGGTTTAAGTAGGGCTGATTTCCAGCACTGTTCCGTGTCTGGCCAGTTTTGAAAAGGCTAGGCTATGGGCAAACCTGCTTATCTAGGGTTGGAATTGTTTAAAGGTGTATAACACTGGGTACATTGAGTTTGCTGGCCTACACTTTGCTTACACCTTCTAAGCTGGCGTGTGCAATGCTTAGCATTACTTACAGTAGACTTTGCATTATAATTACTTTTTGGAATTGAGTTATTATTCATTACACCTTATATGTATGCCTGGTATCCATGATTCATGTGTACGTACACTGTATGGGGTCCTTGAGTTTTATTGGGGACTTCAACACTCTATTACAATTACACCTGACTTCTGGCCTTACTGCTGTACTCCGGATCACATATTTATGTTATGTAGTGGGTTAAGTCACATATGTCTGTATACTGATTCCTTTCACATGTTCAGTTTGGTTTTACTATGGTGAAGACTTGTTTGCTGATACCTCCTTATTTTGTACTTCTGTGATGGCTTGATGATTAACTACTGTGACTATGGGATAGAGGGTCCTGGGTTTGAGACCTGCATGGCTGTTTATTTTGTTGATGGGCAGAAAAGGGCTGTTGGATACAGAGTGATTAAGGAACTTTTGAGCATTTGTAAGATTGTTTGCATGGGTTTGGGCGAAGGTAAGCACTACTAAGCTGCTGTTACATCGGCTTACAGAGAGTTAGCTTCAGAATTGCTTAACCAGTGTAGGCATTGCTTACCACTATGCAAATGGGCTTAAGCTCACTTACTAGTGCTTAATTATGCTTACTACTGCTTATTGGTGCTTAAACCTGCTTACTACTGCTTTATTCATTAAGACACTGACACCTCACATGTGCATTTGCTGCAGTACTCCAGTTCATAAAAATATGTTATTTAGTGAGTTATGCAACATAAATACTAGTCATAAAGTGCTTTGCCATGGAAAATGGAATGTGCTGTAGTGGGACTCAAACCGGAAATGCCTGCTCGTAAGGTGAATACTCTGCCCACTACACTATTGCTATACTGGTTCATTTGCATATATCTTCCTTGTTATTCTCTTCAGCCATTTAAGCTGCATTAACCGTAGCTAAGCGATGGGCACACCCGTGCTCCTACGGTTAGCTTTAATTGGATTTAAAAATAAAAGCAAAATACAGGGTTTGTTAATTTTATTTGTAATTGCTTGTTGTTGTACATGAGGGGGAATGTTGGTGGGGATATGCAGACACCTATGAGCGGTCTCGCTCATTTCTTTCCCTTTTCTGCTGTTTTCCATTGCAGGGGCATGTATATTCTAAGAGCTCTGCTCTCAGACATGCCCCCTGCACTCTTACACACTCCATGTTAGATTGGGTGCTCAAGCAGTGTGCCTCATTACTATGAATGGCGCGCTGCCATCCTGCTCCTACACGGCCACCTCCATGCAGGACTAAGCTTGTCCTGCCCAGAGGAATAGTAAATCTGGGGGTTTATCTTTTAAGTACTTGGAGCTGTGCTGAATAAGTGACAAACATCTCAGTTTGTCCTTTATGTGCGAAATCTTCTTGTACCTTTCAGAATAAAAGTCCTTGCTCACTGCGAGCTTGATAGAGGTGGTGTATTATGTTATAGCAGTGTACAGATAGCTGTAGTAATTAAAAAAATACTAGTCATATACAGGTTATTTCCTTTTCTCTCTTATGGCAGAATTAAGACAAACTGCACTGTTTCCTGTAGTTTCTGGACTTTTACTGACCTCTAAATATCTGTAAATCTCAACGAACTAATGTACTCAAATCTTTTCCAAAACTGAACTGCACTGATTTCTGTCTGAAAGTATCTGTCATAATCCTAAAACCTTGTAAATTTCCTACAAGTTCTGAAAGCCTCTTTAACCTTAGTTCCCAAGCCTTGCACCGTCAAAACAAGTTCTGTTTTTGTACCAGATGCTCCACACACTCTGTTAGCAGTACATTTCATCCTTATCAGTGCTTTGGTGTGAAGATTATTTCACTGCATCATTTGTATCCTTCGCTCCAACACTCTTTTCTGTTGAAACTCCACTTACTGAAACTGCATGTAAAATGTAAAATATAAAATTAAAATATATTCTTGCTTTAATATGTCTGCATTTCTAGAAATAAGAAAAGAGAATACTGAAATTATACAGGATATATTCTGGCAAAACTATATCTATGTCTGTTCCTACAGAGTGTAATCAACTTATTTTATTTATTTTCTTCTTTAGTTTAGCTTTTCTATTAAAACTACATGCAGATTTATATTTTGAGGGTTGTATTTCATGACTAGGGTGGTTTAGTGCTATGTTTACATTTTGCTTGTGCAGTATGTGAATGTATTTTAGTGAATAACATAAATATGGCAGTTTTGCTAACGTTCTACAGGATTTGGTAACATGAGCAGCATACAGTCAAATGCTTCATGATGCACCAAGACTGCTGACATACTTTTAATGATGCAGCAAGAGTACAGGTAAATGAAAAATATCTGTAAATTGCATCAGGTACATGCTTCCATTGCACACTTTATCTGGAGTCTATCATTAGGAAATTGCTTCAGGCGCATGCTTCCATCACACCCTTTATCTGGAGTCTATCATTAGGAAATTGCATCAGGTACATGCTTCCATCACACCCTTTATCTGGAGTCTATCATTAGGAAATTGCTTCAGGCGCATGCTTCCATCACACCCTTTATCTGGAGTCTATCATTAGGAAATTGCATCAGGTACATGCTTCCATCACACCCTTTATCTGGAGTCTATCATTAGGAAATTGCTTCAGGCGCATGCTTCCATCACACCCTTTATCTGGAGTCTATCATTAGGTCAGTAATATATTTTTATGTCTGCTTTTGCCATTAGTAAAGCTATACAGACCGAGAGGTAGACCGATGAATAGTTCCTTCTATATGTTAAAGGAGAGTAACTGTGATCCATACAA
This sequence comes from Protopterus annectens, assembly GCF_019279795.1. Taxonomy (NCBI): domain Eukaryota; kingdom Metazoa; phylum Chordata; order Ceratodontiformes; family Protopteridae; genus Protopterus; species Protopterus annectens. The sequence continues at coordinate 672,062,391 of NC_056741.1, read as the reverse complement.
CTGTGAGTATTTAAGTTTGATAACTGGGAAAAATAGACTAACTCCAAAACTCCTGTATCTCAGAGTATCTTCTTTTCACTGAGTTATAGCAACCATGGTGTTAGTATATGTAAATGATGTTGATGGATGTGCAGAACTTGAAATCAGGGTTGCAGGAGGGGTTGATACCTTTCAAAATGCTTTAAATGTATAATAGTAGCATTCAAGGTTTGTTCTTACTTGTATTAAACTGCATCTAACTTTTAATAATTTTGTGACTTTCACTATTGAGTCTCAATGTTCCAGTAGATGGATACATAGATAAAGGAATCTGTTTGCTAATGTAGTCCATCATTAGTATGAACACCAGTGAGTTTACAGCTGAACATACTTACCCGCTTCCAGTGGGAACCCCTCCATGAGACTAACTCTGTTCGTATTTGAGTTGCTGGGTATGGGTGTGTCTGCCCAAAATGTTTGTCACAACTGGAATTACCACAACACTTTCTGACTGAAAAAAAAGTCAAGGGTTTAAATTATAAAAACTCTGCAGATTATATCAAAGTCTTGTCCCATTTCTCAATATCATACAAGCTACTGAGAGGTGACCTCTGCCTTGTGTATAGAACTTCAATAGACCGTATTCTATCAGACCTATTACACATTCACAAATTCAGTTGTATCATAAACATCCGTTCAAGAGATCTCAATCCGTTTTTCAAAATAAATAGAATGTGTTGGGGGGATAAGTTTGTATCACAGAGGATACAGCTTCTATGGAACTGTCTTCCACTCCACATAAAGCAAAGTATTTCTTTTATGCCATTCAAATGTAATTTTAATGAATGGATGGGTAACTGCAAATCCACCCCTTGTTTAGCACCCTCATGTGTAGAAAAAACTTGTAAATGTCACAACATATTCTTGCTTGACCGATCTTTGAATTATTTCTATGCAAATTGTAAGGGCTAAAAACTACCACTGGAATTTAAGGCTAGGCTTCTTAAGGTCCTCACAGATCAATAGCATAGCAATTGCCTAAGAACATATACACCTATAATTAATTAATTAATTAATGTCTTTGCTTTCTCAATTTCTTATTTATTTATGTATGGGTGTATGCATGCATGTGTGGACTACAGGACAGAGGCTTAGAGATTGATGTTTCAGTATGTCAGTAAATTGCATTCAGCTACTTGCAGGGTCGCTGAATGTGTAAGGTGATTTTATTTCTTTGTCAAGCTGCATGGTGTAGAACTTTTCTCTGAATATTCTGTATGCACCCAGATTGCACTTACCACTGAATTATCAGAGCATAGTCTTAAAACGTAAACCTCATTTAACACAAGGTATCATTTCACATTTTCCCCAATCTAGCAAGTCATTGACATGCAAAAAATCAGCACAAATGCAGATGCCAGAGTCATGAGTGTGCTGTAGTCACTGCAGCATGAAATAGAAGAGCCTAGTTGCAGCAGATGGGTGTGAGTGTCTTAGTGGCATAGTAGGTAAGCCAATGTACTAAAGAATCTGTGTTTCATATCTGCCTATAAATCATCAAAAAATAATGAACCCAACTGTCTTGAAGTAGAACCACAGTGTTTAATATAAAAGTTAGATGCTTTGTCTCTAAATGTCAGTAAATGTGCAAGAACACACATGCTTAACTTTTATTTTAAACACTGTGGTTCTACTTGGTGGCGGTTGGCTTCATTTTTTATTTTGATGCTGATTGGATGCCTGCCTGTAAATTTTGTTTTTTTCTGTGGCTTTATTTAAATTGTACCATACAGACCTATTCAATAGCATGATTGCTAAACATATTGTTTATTTATGTGGGATATGTATTTATTTCTTTGTTTGTTTGTTTATTTATTTACATATTTGATTCTTCTGTTTCTTATTATGTCTGCTCTGTCTTTGTTTCCTTCTGTCTGCACTACAGTGCAGTGCACTTGGGCCACTGTGCTGGCATGATGTTGACTCATGTCTGTCTCTTTATGGGGTCACTGAACATCTAAGGTGATTACTTTTGTTCTCTGAAGTGTAAGTCATAGACCCAGAGGTATCTGAATTTTACACTCACTTTAAATGCTGTAAAATCAGGAGATTGTGGGATCCATTGCTACACCAAGCACTCAGATACATGTTCCAGTACTGACAGATAGATGAAGCATTGAAGTGGTGAGTTCTGCACTCTTAATACATGTACCGTCCTTTAGAAAGATGTTAAACTGAGTTACTTTTGGCTTATCATTGCAGAGTTATTCAGAAAAAAAAACAGCAGTTATAATGTTACAACATGTTATAAAAAACTCAGAGGGTAGCGTTTGATAAAGAAGAGAAAAAGAAAATACAACTAGAATTAATAAAATACTCAGATATTAGATGAATATGGTGAACATTTAGTGAAACACAAAACAAATTTCTCATATTTGCATATGAAAGCCATATAATCACATATCTGGCCTAAATATTTGCTTTCTGAGTGTATGCTTACTTAATAAAAAAGACAATCTAAGCTGCCAAATGCACAATTTAATTACCAAAACAAATTGCAAAGAGCTACTGTGCCATTTTACATGCTAAACATTAACCTCCAAACGTTATCAGATTGTATGAGAAATAAAGCAAAATAAGTAAATAACTGTATTCCACATAACAGTTTTCACGCTCCAATTCTCTTGAATAAATGGGTAGTTTAGAAACAAATTCATGTATCGTGAAATTATTTTTGCAACATTTCTGGAACACAGCATTTCTTATGATGCTTTATGTAACATATAACCTTTAAAACCCAACTTTTATCATACATCCCCTCATTTGAAAGCCACTAAATGTACCAGAACGCACATGCAGTACAAAATCCAATATCAATTCTTTAACAATTTTTCAGATTTAAAAAGCTACACTGCAGCATGAAATTGGTTTGAAATAATAAATGCATGCATTACTGAGGCTGGTAATGTCTTCTACCCTTAACATTATCTACCCAATTTAACCAGATGAGCAAAAAACAGTACTTTTGGATACAGTACAGATAACATATTTGGCATGCTTTCCAAGTTCCTCACTTTTCATTAAAGCAGGCTACACTCTCGTAAAAAGGGTGAAAGAGTTTATATTTTGTAAAGGCAACATTATAAATTCAGATTTCCCAAATGACACAGAACAGCTGGAGAAAGCATAGCCAGCATACTCTTATTCACCTAAAAATACAAGATATTACATGATTTACACATAACATCTATATGCTAATAAAAGAGTGATGTTTTGCCTTTAAATGTAGCGTTAAATACAAAATTGCACTAACAGACAAAAACTGCAAAACAAGTCATCATTCTCAAGAACATTTCCAACAAAACTTAAAGACTTGTCACAAGCTTAAAGAGATTTCTGTCCCATACCCCCAGGGTATAATCCCTATTTCTATATGCTACTAATAAATTATTTTAAAAATGTTTGAGTATAATGAAGATAAGTCTTATATTGACCACACTGCAGTTTTACACAATATATACCATGCAGCTGCACACTATTGACACCAATAAAAAAGGAAATGGTGTAACAATTTCATATTAAAACCAAAAGAGGTTTTATACCTCCAAATAAAAGTAGTTACTAATACAAAAATGTTTGCATGTGCTGACATCGCTACTAGGAAAACTGAACCATTTAAGGTTAATAACATGGTTATGCATTATACGGTAGAAGCTAGATGTTTTGAAAAAATTATTTCCAACAACTGGAATTTATTACAAGCTGGTAGTGACATTTGTCACTTATTTATTTCCAGACCGGCCTTTACTTATAAAAATAGAAGTAATTTCAAGGCTTTACTGGAACATACTGGGTGCACATATGGGGTCCCCACTACAAGAAAATGTGAACATTGTACATATTCTACGTATATTAATGTTAATAAAGATGGTGAGGTGCTTAATAAGATCAAAACATGGAATGTGGGTACATTTGTAAACTGCAACACAAAAATAATTATTTATTTAGCTACCTGTTGCTGATGCAATGCATTTTATATTGGTAAAACCAATAATTCCCTTAAAGAAAGGATATATCAACATATTTACAGTATTAGAAGAAGGGACAACAAAAGTGCATTTGCTCAACATTCATTATATTGTTTAAATTTTAATAAGTTTGTGTTTTTAATTTTGGAACAGCAGGTTTTGCATGACACTGGTGGAGATTGGGAAAATGAATTACTTAGGAAGGAAATGAAATGGCAGCTTAAATTTGATGCTGCATACCCACCAGGGTTAAATGATAACATTTCTATTTCTAGTGAATTAAAGAGAAGGGCTTTGGAAATGTAAGTGTTTTTAACTACTTTTAACTATTTTGTACTATTTAAAATTATTTCAACTCTTTACATGTATTTATTGTAAGTATGTTTCTTTAAATGCATTGGTTGTTTTGGAGGGACGTGTTTCTTTGAATGTTTTTAAGCAGAACTTTGAGTTTAATATGGCTGGTTCTGAAAATGTCTGACTTGACAGACGAAAGCGCTTAACTATTCTCTGTTTTATTTTTATTTGGATTATTAAAACGCTGCTTTGTGGTTTCCTTTTGGACTGACTTGGTTTCCAAATAAAAGTAGTTAATAATACAAAAATGCCTGCATGTGCTGACATAGCTAGCATTTTCACAAATCTGTTTTTCTGAATCAACAGTACACACAATAATATCATAGAATCCATAGCCAAGCTCCGAGTACCCATATAGCATTAAGTGGTGTGCAATGGATTAGCAAGACACAGCTCAAAGCTAATCAGAAATGTACTTGGACAAGCATAGAACTGCTATATCATGCCAAGGAATGCATAGTAAATATGGAAGAGCAGTGCTAAGCTGTCACAGTAGCTGTCACAGTAGTGGAGTACAGTGACATTTAAGCATGTGAGCAAAGAGACAGATGTCACTGGCAAGACTGACTAGCACAGCACAATTCAGGTGCATCCATAAGTGCAAATAAGTACCACATAGCTGCCACTACTTGTAACATACAATGGGTCAGCAGAGCAAAGCAAAGTGCCTACCCAGTTCAACAATGACTAGGGGATGAAAGGTGAAGATAGGAAAGTAGGAAAGATGAAAACAGCAAGCAGAGGGAAACACATAAGGGTACACATAAGCTCTGACATATTGAGAGAATAAAAGCCAAGCTTTTTTGTTGGAAAGAGAGAGAGAGAGAGAGAGTCCCATTTGTAATTCATGAAGGGGAAAGGCTGATGAGTTAAGAAGAGAGGAATGGTAGAGGAATAAATAGAAGGAGAATGAAAGGCAGTAGGAGCAGATAGTCCAACATAAAATACAGGCACAGACAGACAGACAGACATGGGCAGCATATACACAACAAGTCAGGAAAACAGTGGATGGATGCATATTGACAGAGGATGGACAGCTGATGATAGGGAGGGGTGGATAAACAGCAAGGTATGGAGAATAAAGCAATAGGGTGGGGAACCTGAAGGGAATAGTGGCAGGAATCATGGCCAGATGCCATGCTGGTCTGGAAAACAACATCCAGCCATCAGTCACCTCTGTGCATAAAAGTTGAAAAGCATGGGTGTGATCCACAGTGCTAAAGTGTGTGTCCAGCTTTTAGTGCACCTCAGATGACAGCTGACACTGGCAGACAATGGGAGATGTCTCTGTGCAACCTTCAGAAAATGAGCCTCCATCTCCCTGGGAAGTGGATACAAGTGCCAGCAGTGATCTCTTTACCATATCTTAAGTAGGGTGATGTTTGTTCCCCTGATGGGCACTGCTGACACAGCATTAAAGGCTCATACATGAGTTCACTGCTCGCACTCTATCACTGACACCACAACTGGACTTACAAAAGGACAAGAGAAATACAACACATTAGCACACACATATGGCACCCATACAATAGAAATTGCACAGTGGAGTGTCAACCATGACATATACCCTGCTGCTGGGGGGGGTCACTCCCTCGCCCCCATGCTATATCATGTATTATCCATTTCTTACTCTCCACCTGGTCTAAAAGAAAAAAATATACACCTGTCTACAATAGGTATGACATTGGATGACTGATTTTATACTTTTTGCACACAACAAATAACATAACATGTCCAAGTACATATCCACAATCAACAAAGAAATGGCCTAAATAGATAAAGAAATTCCTGCTTTCTCTTTATGTGGAAGACAAGAGGACCCACATATGCAGTTATGAAATAAATGTGAAAACTAGGATAGTGATGACCATCCTAGTGTCTGTAGAGATGGACCTGGTTAGTGCTAGTGCTACCTAGTAAATAGCTGTGTGATACAGTGCACTAATTATGTGACAGGAGTGATTCACAAAGTTATTTCTACATATCTACTATTTCGGGTCCCTCTGGGTTGCATATCTCCATATAGTATAAACATGAACTACTTGATTATGCATGCTACAAGACAGGGTATGCATGTTTTTGTGTGCTGCTGAAGGTATCACGTGTTCATGTTTTCACAGTTCTGCTGGTGGAGGGACCAGCACAACACTACCACATATGCCACATATGCCTGATGTTAACAGGTCTTCATTGGTACAAGATAATGGCAATATGCACTTGGCACAGTCCAGTGGTTCAGCTGCACTCTCTGTAACAGTAACATAAGAGGGCTCACTCACCTCAGCAATATCACAGGCCCATGTGGAGGTAAAGGCTGAAAGCCCAACATTATTGATGCAAGACAGCTTTCTAGTAACTTAGAGACCCAGCCAGAGTCCCAATGAGACCCTAGCCCACACATGCTGTGACATTCTCACTGCTCCTAACATGTGTATACCCACTATAGGAGAGAGACCAGGGGGTTGTGGTACTACCATGACTTCAAATAAATGTCTGAGTTGAGTACAGTACTCGGCATAAATCTGCAAATGTGCAGGTCAATGATCCAGGCACACACAGCTGTTACCAACAGCATTTTGGAAATTGTTAGTGGGCTTTGTGACTTATCTGTTTATTTGCAACACCTGCAAAGTATGTGTGTGTGTGTGCATGTGTGTGTGTAATATATACATATTTATATTTATATATATTTTTTTTAATCAAAAGACAGAGTCGATCAGAGAAGGAGTTAACATTAAGGGAATCTGAAAAGAGGGTTTGAAAAAAGGACAAAAATATTGTTAAGGTCCCTCAAATTATTATTTAATGTACCTGAAACAGGGTCGCTCATGGTAGAGATAATAGTAGCTCTACTCCTAAGTTTAATCCATAAAGCCTGTAGTTTGCCTGGTTTGTTCCATTCAGCCCAAGACTGTGTAGCAACTTGTTCCAAGAGGAGTTGAGCTTTCTCTTTCCTTTCAATGTTTAATTATTGCTGTACAGATGTATGTCATCTGATTAAAGTAAAACTAAAAAGTGCATTAGCTCTGTATCTTTCTCATAGGTGATTTGTCTTTCCATCTAAATTTTATTTAATTTATTTCTTACCAGGAAAGTCCGACTTGGAACAAGCCAATTTTCAGTGCAGGCCTGTCAAAATGCTTCAGACACATGCCTTTGTAATGTGGAAGGAAACCAGAGCACCCAGAGGAAATGCACATGAATGCAGAGAGGATATGCACACTCCACACAGAAGGCAAGCCATCTGAGATTTGAACCAGAGAACCTCCTGCTATGAGGTGACAATGCAAACAGCTGCACCACTGCACCGTCCAAGATTGTATACTTAATAGAATTTATACAAGTGTATTTGGCCTACAAACAAATGCTTTTGAGTTCATGCTTAAGGGATTCCTACCAAATATAAGGGAAACATACTAGTAGGGTGGGTAAAGGTTATATATTTGTCAAGCGAGGCTCAGATTTGATCTATAATCTCCCAGTTCTGCAAAATAAGGGGGGAGGAGACGATTCTCCATATTATATTCATTTAGGAAGATTGTTGCAATCATACATTAAGAAGAACTGCTTTCTGGTCTGTATTGGGCCAGGAATAAAATCTGTTTTATAACAGACTTAATTAGACCTGCAGAGATTAACATGCAGTCAGTCCTGCTTCCAGACTCTCCCTAAGGAGAGATGTCCTCTGAAGGGTGAAATATCATCCAGATATCTTACTTACTTACCAAATGAAAGCAGGCTTCATTAATTACTTTCTAGGTTTACATATGCCAGATAAAATTCTAAGTTGCATTGGAATCTCCTGCTAGGGTAATCCTATTAATATCCTCTCCTAAATATGGTACCATTCCAAAGAATTCAGTGGATAAAGAAGGGTCATCAGTGTTGGGCCCAAAAATAGAGCCAAATGTCCATATCCCATACAGAGAAGGAAATACACTTAAAACCCACCTTCTTAGCTCATCTTAATAGTTCTGTTGTAGCTTCCAGCTCAGTGATGCCTTAACCACTTACACTACTCCAACTTTCACCTTGGCTTTCAAAATGTATACAATTTCCCTATCCCAGAAGGAATAAAGAATTCTATAGATTAGTACTAGGCTAACTGCCCTTGTGGGCCATTTTAAGCCTAGACAATTACACCATGTGAGAATCAAACCCTGCACCTTGTGTCTATAAGGTAAACACCTTAACCATTATACCAACCTCCCAACCTTAGGTTCATACTAGGCTATCTGCCCAAGGGCATTTATAAGCCTAGCCCATAGTTATTTGGCTTTCGCCACCCCTTTAGTTTGAATAAAACTATGCCTATTATTTTGCCGTGCCTCTGTCAAACAGTGACACTGAAGTTATAAATTCCCACTGCCAGTCTCAAACCCAGGACCTTGGTAACATTAGTCTGTATGACCTACCACTAAGCCATGACTAATTCTCACAATCATTCTTAGTTATTAAGATTCTTGGCCAAAAGAATATATTGCATTTCTGCTTTGACAGCCACATTTTACTTGTCTTCCTCTTCCAAGGGGAAGAAAGACTTCTCACTTTAAGTGTAATGGCATAATGCATAACATGTTGCAAAAAGGGCCTAAATATAAAATGCAAATGAGAAAAATAGCAAGGGTAACAAGAACAGCAGTAAAACTATAAACACAATAAGCAGTCCTATAACCCCTTTGGCCTTACTTAGATGGCAAAGATGGGTCTGCTGCAAGTTGGCAGTCCAGTCAACAATTAAACACATGAAACTAACCCTAATAGTGCATGCATGCAGAATAGTGTAATAGCTAGAACATAGTTAAATCTAAGCAGGCACACTGTCCTATTAATACTGAACAAAACCGAGACCACTAAGCCCCAGCACACAGTCAAGAGATGCCTTTAGATTTATTATTTAACCTTTTATTGTAAGATGTTGTGCACTTCACCTGCATTAATTTATCCAGGCCTGACTTTATAATTATCTGCAGACTGACTGCTTAGCAGAGAATTTAGCTGACGAGTTGACCAATGTTCCCATCTCAGGGAGTTGTTGGTTAACCTGATCAGATGTTAGAAGTGGTACCTCTTTGGCTACTTCAGAAAATAGCTGCTTTGCTGGGAGCTTTCCACTTCTTGTAGATCTTTTGAAGGGGAGTAGGTCACATTGCCAAAGCTACACCCCCAGGGGAGACTGCTGCATATTTCCCAGGCCATGTCATTTTCTTGGTCCTTTCCAGAGGGTGTTCCTTGTGCTGTGAGGTAAATATTGCAGGCTTAAGGTTTTCTCATTAAGAACACCTGACAGAAGGAGTTTGGATTGCAAAAAAAAGTCATTGCTGTGTCGGAAGAATTAAGGGTCTGTTGTTTGTTTTGCCCCTTAAACATTAGCATGGTTGGATATTGCAGAATAGTAGCAATCCCATTCTGAAAGCATAGTTTTCTTGCGGTGGTAAAAACTCACTTATACTTGGTAGTTTACACAGAAAAGTCCTGAAACACAGACTTTATGGATACAGAGAATAATGGGAGTCCCTTCCTTAGCAGCTCCAGGGAAATGTCATTTGTTACCTTTATTAAGTAGTCTAAATGGGCAGCCATGGTGGTGCAGTGATTAGCATTGCCGCCTCACAGCAAGAGGTTCTCTGGTTCGATTCTTGGCTGGTGTGCCTTCTGTGCATAGTCTGCATGTTCTCCCTGTGGTTGCATGGGTTTTCTCCAGGTGCTCCGGTTTCCTCCCACGTCCCAAAGACATGCTGTAGGTGGATTGGACACTCCAAATTGGCCCTAGGTGTGAGTGTGTTCCTTCTGTGGAAGATTGGGTGCTGGGCTGGCAACTCAACACAGTAAAACCCCACTGCCAATCATGAGTGGACAGGTGATCCACTGTGGTGACCCCTAACCAGGAAAAAGAAGATTAAGTAGTCTAAATATGCTGTGCCTGGGAGGGATACCATATTCAGACAGTGTACATATAGCTCTGTGAGCCCTTTCTATAGCAAATAGAGCTGCTGGAGAAAGATTCTCTAGTAGATATTCCTCTAAAAATATTACCAGATTGCTTTTCTCTGCCCCTTTATAAGGTTGGTAAGCTGAAGATTATTGTGTTGACTCTGATCTTGTAGGTAGATCAAATGATGTTGCAGAAGGCAATTCTTTGGTGTGTTTTAAGATGGACACAGAAGTACAAGCTTTTGCAGCCTCTTTTATTTGTAGATTCTCATTTTTTATAGCAGCGATGTCCATTAAAATCCAGTCCACTGACTTGGCCGGCTTATTGAGTCTTCCTAATTACATCAGCCATTGTAGACTGAAATGTTCTCACCTCATGGTTACTAAGACTGTTAACTAAAGCAGTTAAGTTCACCATTTTAACCAGAAATGTCAAAAAGGAGCTCTGAATCACTTGTGTGGAAAATTGGATTTAAAAACTGAAAATACAATAGTAGTAGTAGGAACTGATGTATTAGAAATCAGTGAAAACACTGCTCATGTCATGAGGTCTAGGCATGTCCCCCCCCCAATTCCTGAAAAATAGTGTAGGATATACGTAAAGAGAGCAGATGTTGCTGCTCAGGTCTCTTTTGGCAAATGTTGCCTTTCTGGGTATTTGAATGAGATAAATGATAACTGCTGTCTGTTCTACCTCTGCTAGCCATACAGGCCATGAGTATGGGAGGATCTGGATGTTGGACACATGCTAATCCTATTCAGACTACACAACCCTTCACGAATAGCTCCTGAGACATTGTTTCTATCAGCTGTGGCCAAACAGTCTACCCCCCCCCCCCCAGGCCATCAGTGGTCACAGAGTCATAAATGCTGACAGTCCTCAGATTTTGCACCTAGGATTTTTCACTTGGCTTGAAATAATTCTCATAGTTCTATCACTTTGATATCCTCTTTGGGAACATCGTGCATCATGCCTGCTCATTACCACCATCCAGGTCATGACTGAAAAGGCTCTGTAAGATCTAGACATTGGACACCCCAAAAGGTTGCATGCAATCCGTCCCATAGGCCTGCAGCTTTTCTGACAAGGGCTGAATCAAGCTCCAAGACTGCAGCCAATAACTGTGGCCATCACCAATGGTCACAATACATCAGCTCAAGCCCACCACTGGAAGATGTGATCTGCAAATCCCCACAATCTCCTAACAGAGTACCTAGCTACCAAATTTGATTCTCATGACCCTAAACCATTTTATTATTTTGATTTCAGCTGTCACTGCATTCTCCACAATCACTTGTACAAGTGAAGATGACTATGTCCTGCCCAGCCTCTGATGTGTGTGTGTGTATGGTTATGTCTGATGTACAGTGTGGCTAGGCAGTGCACTGGTCTGTACAACCCAGATGTGATAAAGCATGCATCATGTTATTCTTTGTTGAGCTTGACGTGGCCCATAGTTGTAGATGAGACACATGGACCAACCACTGCCACTTCATGAGTGCCATAATGTGTTGTGCCCACCTCTGCCTCACATATGGTGCCATTACTGGCTTTTCATTACCAGCCTTTGTAGGTTGTTCCTCCCTTTTTGGTCCTAATGCTATGCTGAGCCTTTTTGAAATGTTTCTCTACTGCAGTAGCATTTTTGGTAGTGCCATATTATGCAAACTGATACACACCACAATAATTTTTCTGCAGGTATGCAATGTACATTAGGGCACCACTCCATTGCTATAACACAAAGCTGAACAGCATTACACATTTCTGCATAGATAGTATTGTACAACACCTCTTCAATAGTCTGGTGGTTGTAAATAGACATCATCAACTATGGCGGCAAATCACATCCAGTGCACCTGTGACACGCGATAGTCACACTATTGTAAGTGGTTTACTATCTATTTGCATGGCATGTGTATATATTGTCCTGTATAACCTACCTATATGTGCATCTGCCAACTACTGACCACCCAAGAGCTCCCCAAACACGAACTGTTGGTGTAATTCAGATAGATATCATATGAGTGAATCATGGTAACTGCCAGGATGGCACTTGGGCACATCATTTATAATGTCCAAAGCATTGTACACCACCTGGCAGTTAAGAAACTGGATACCCTTCTTACTAATGGATCTTGGTCACTGTGAACCACATCGAGCCTTGATGGCAATGAGTGTGCAACCTATGACTCCCATGATCTCACATAAATGGGTGGTTCAGTAAACCTAAAGCATAGTGCTGATTCTCTCCTCTACAGTACTGGGGAACCAAATATGCTCTTCCATAAGCTGCGGCTTGATGCTGAGTAACTTATGTAGATTACTTGAGGCTAATGGCTATGATATGCCTAATATGTCTCCTTTTGATTGCTGAAAGGTCCCTGCAGCTAAGATGACTAATGCTATATACATATATCTTTAAGTCTTCTTTGATGGAATTCTACACATCCCCCTCAATTTTTCCTGGGATGACACAGCTCCTTTAGCTCTGGCATGGTCTCCCTGTCTACCTGGTACTACTGTCCCATTTGGTGCTGGTACATAAGGTGCGGTCGGTGCCTTCTGCAATGGTCAGTGACACAGGCACTGGCTCCAGTGGGGGTCATTAACATGTATTTACACAGTCCTAGGTTTGACAAAAAGTGACATTACACAGGCTGTCACTGCTACATGAATGATGATGATTTCTACCACTATCACAGACATGTGTTTTCTTGCAGCTAGAGTACACTGTGATCCCTCTATTTGCCAGGTGCACCTGTCTACCATACACCATGTTTCTCACATTTGTGAATTGCCGTACACAGTGTTCTTATTTTCATAGATGTTCTGAACCTTGACTCCTCCAAGTACAGTATGGCAATATTCATTACTTTCCAGCAACTTTGTGAACTGCATTAGACTGCAATATTTGGTTTTCATCCATGTATTTACCCTATGAATTTGTGGACATGGTATATGAGTACAAATCATGGTCAAGAGAGACCACGAAAAAAATACCAGGGTATTAAGTGGACAACAAAGTTATAGATAAAAAAAACTGTGAGAGTAACTTTTCACCCTCTTGCAAAGAAAATGAAGGGGGACTTGACATCAAGTCAAATCAATAGAATTGTACCCAAGAGACATCCAGTCCCACCCAACATGCACAAGCAAGTATATATATACAGTTTTTAAGGAGAAGTCAGCAAGATAGTGTAACCCCAGCTCAAGTACAGCTCTAACACTTAAATGAAAGGAATTCCTGGTCACAGACCTCCCCCCAGATTCTCAAAAGCTTGCACGGCGTGCATGATTAGTGTAAGAGGAAAATTTGTCAATATGCAGGTCGAGAGATCCACGTATGTGCTCGTTTGATGTGTACGAGCGTTCTAGCACTAGTGCTGCACGGTCCCAGCCCCCGTATGCAAATCACCCCATTTGCAGGGGAAAACCATGCAAATGAGGTAAATCTGCCATCCAGGAAGCAGGAATTAGGGCATGCAGGACTAGCGTAATATGCAGAAATGTACTTGGTTAGTAACCAAGTACGGTACTGCAAAATCCAAAATGAAGTTATGACAGCTCCAAATAAAGGCTGCATATCAATGAGGAAGCATGCCAATGGCCAAGTAGAAGGCCATTGGCATTGCAAACAATGCAAAATGTACAAAATACAACTATTATGATATGCCCGCCGATCAGGGCCATTGAAGCATAGGGCAGTGGCACGCAAATGGGATCAGTGGGGAAATAAGAAAATAAAACAAAAAAAAGCAGTCGAACTAAAATCAGTATTCCACCATGCAAGTCAATGGCAGGCAAAAGACAACCTGGCCAGTGAGTAGTGGTTGCTAAGGAGGGAGGCACAGTATGACACATGCAACTATGCATTAGCAGGAAATTCAATGCAAATGAGGGGAAGGATAGTGAATCCCGGTTTTCACCAGCATGTGAGGCAGGTCCCAACAGTGTATGAGTATGAGTGCAAGACTAGGACGTAGGTGACATCATGTGTGGGAGTGTCAGGCATACTGTCCAGTGGATTGGAGCCCTGTGGCTTGGGGTTGCATCCAGCTTCGCACAGCAAAGCCAGGGGGTGTGACTATACCTGCCCAGCATGTATGACAAAGTTTAAGCGGGTGCGCGCACCGTGCAATGGGATCTACAGGAAGATAAAGGAAGTGAACCCAGGAAATAGCATCAGTGTGCACATTGGAGTACACCGATTGTGCTGTGCACCCCCAGGATGAATCAGAAGGGCAATGGGGAGGGAAAGCAGCAATAGGAATTTAATCAAGGGGTACTAGGTTGACTGCCAGGTGAAACGTATATGAACCAATCAATTACACAGGCAGCAGACCAGCCCAGCCCAGAATGCCACTATAAACTATGCAAACACCTACCGCTCCAGTTTTTACTACACTCTACACCATCGATGTAAACAAGCGGGGAACTTTTAACACTCACAACAGCAAAATGTTAGGGGCTGCAATAGCTATCATACAACTTGTGGATGAGGCTGAGGGTGGTGAGGATGGGAATGCTGCCGACCAACCCACAGTGAGAAGATAGAGAAGAGTGTACACTACCCAGGATAACCTACCAAGGGCTACATGAGCTGGAGATAGTGGAGCGCTATAGGGTGGACAGGGACCTCCTACAGCAGATTGTTGAGCTGTGCTGGCCACGCCTGACACACAGAACTAACAGAGGGGAACCCATCCCAGTGGAAACGCAGGTATGTGTAGGCCTAAGAATACTAGCTACAGGTACCTTCCAAAGGCCAACTGGGGGTATTATGGAGATCTCAGAGGCATCAGCATCCAGGGTACTCCACCAGTTCCTGGATGCCATGGCAGCACGTATATTTCCCCCTCACCCATGAGGTGTTGGCCAGCAGTATGTGTCTCTTCCAGCAAATAGCAGAATACCCTGAAGTAGTGGGTGCAACAGACTGCACGCACATATGCATCAAAGCACCACCCAATGAGCAGAGTAGGGTCTACATCAACCGCAAGGGCTTCCCCTCCATCAACTGCCAGGTCATGTGCGATGCCCAGGGCATAATACTGAACATATGTGCTGGCTGCCCTGGAAGTTATCACGATTCCCACATCTGGCATCTGATGCAGCTGTACCAGAAATTTGCCAATGGGGACATCCTACACGGTCACCTAGTGGGGGATGCTGGGTACGCACTGCAGCCGTGGCTGATGACACCTATCAGAAATGCACACACACACGAACAAGAACTCCATAATGAGGCACACGCACAAACAAGAATCATAAAAGAGCATGCATTTGGGATGCTCAAGTCATGGTTCTGGTGCCTGGACACATCCGGTGGAGCCTTGCAATACTCACCATCTACATGTATCAAATCATCCTCGTATGTGCCATGCTACACAATATGATCCTGTGGAAACAGCTACAGCAGGAGCATCAAGGGGCAGGGCCACATAGCTCCCTACCAATGCCAAGGCCTGCACAGGCACAGAGTGAAGCAGAGGAGGAACAACCTGAGCCTGCCCCAGTAGGCAGAAGGAGGCATGCCCAGTATGCCCTGGCCCTGGCAAAGAGGCAATGCATAGCACATAAACTGACACAGGAGGGACCCAGGGAATAGCACCTCTCTCTGACTCTCACATACAGTAAAAGGGATGCCAAACATAACACTACCTGCGCCTAACTATGCGTAGGCAGTGTACTACGTGCATCCGTCATAAGCATCCCTGCAGCACCACCCACAATATTGGGACACCCACAAGATAAGGGAGTCACACATTTCAGTGAGGAGGGGAGTTCACATATCCAACAACAGTCACAGCAGCAGGACAGGCGTAGACAAACACAAACAAATGCCGTGCTATGGCCTCTGAATGAGGGGTATGGGTAACCCCACCCAGGCCTACATGGACAGACTACAGCAGGCCAGGTAGTGGGATGTCAGTTGTGATGGCTAGGAAGTCAAAAGCTAATGTGTATGCAATCAAAAGATAAGAACGTTAGTACACCGGTATGGCGTAGCCAGCATGATAGGTAAGACTAATGACTGAAATGGACTACAGGACATACCAGTACAGTCCTAGCAAATGTGTACAACTGCCAGGTGTGCCTCCCCACCCCACATAGAAATATAGTAACAGTCAGGTGCGCCCCTCCCAATCCTGTGCAGAAACATAGAAATAGACAGGTGTATC
Organism: Protopterus annectens; assembly: GCF_019279795.1. Lineage (NCBI taxonomy): Eukaryota > Metazoa > Chordata > Ceratodontiformes > Protopteridae > Protopterus > Protopterus annectens. Next base: position 672,045,910 of record NC_056741.1, on the reverse strand, counting down.
CCCCGCTACACAGACATGTTGCAACTGTCAATGCCAAATGATCAGTGGATACCCTGCAGACACAGCATGCTACCTGTTGGTGTACAACACAAAGGTCAGCTGTACAAACCACCGGACATGCTCCACACATGCAAAACATATGACCTTACTGGTTATGCTCACACACTTAGAGAAATGAAGACAATGTCAGTCATGAACATACTGAAAGGTCATACTGGGCATGCTCACACACTTAAACACATGAAGGCCATGTATGTAAACACCAGTGGACCAGACACATTCAGCGGTTGCAATTGTTACTGCAGACATGTCTGTATGCAGCACTCATGCCTTGCACACACACAGTGGATAGGAATACAGACATATATGTAAGGACAACACACCATAATAAGCCAAAGGTAGATGGATATAGATGTGTGGAAGAGGGTGACCATGACAAGGAGCCATCCACGCCTGTCCCACTGAGCACACAGCCAAAGGGCCCCAAACACATCAGGTTTAGATGTCACACACTGCAGTTACTAACGACCAGTACCTGTCAGCACCACAGACTATGTGGTCCACTTGTCAGCTGCACAACATGGCTGTACAAGGACATAGTCAACTAGTTGCCCTATACATGCACCTGTGACACATGACCCCATGTGTGGCCGCCTGTGGCATGTCACCCCTACATGAATGGTGTATGGGCCATGCACATACTGGCTACCCCATAGCGATACTGTGACAAGCCTGATGAGGTTATCCAATGTGAAATACACCTTTGCGAGAGTTGTAGGCCAGTGATCTCTGTGGCACATCCCATAATTGCATACTGCTGTAGTGTAATAGACTAGTTAGGTAGGTGTTCTAACCCCAGACATGTCAACTGTGTGTGTGAGTGTGTGTCACTGTCTCTCACTGACTGTGTAGAGAACAATGCCTTTTAGGCTACTCACACCCCTTACTATTCACATATCCAACTTTGGCAAGGCTGCTGATGGCACCCACCTAGAAATACTCCCCTGGGAAAGCTGTAGCCCAGTAATCTCTGTAGTGCATGCTGTAACTACGTACTGCTGTAGTGTGCTAATGTAGTTAAGTAGGAGATCAAATCCCAGACATGGCATGTGTGAGTTTGTGTGTGCGTGTCTGTCTAACACTGACTGTGTAGAACACAATCCTTTTTAGGCTACTCACACCCCTTACAAGTCAAATACCCACCTTTGGCAAGGCTGCTGATGTCATGCAACTTGAAATACACCTCTGGGACAATTGTAGCCCAGTAATCTTTGTAGCACATCCTGTAACATCTTATGGCCATACTGTGATTAAAGAGTTAGTTGGGAGTTCTAGCCCTAAACCTGCTGACTGTGTGTATATGTGTGCATGTCTGACTGTGTAAAGAACAATGCTTTTAGGGTACTCATACCCCTTACATTTACATAACCAACTTTGGCAAGGCTGCTGATATCACCTACCTAGAAATACTCCCCTGGGAAAGCTGTAGCCCAGTAATCTCTATAGCACATGCTGTAATTGCATACTGCTGTAGTATGGTAATGTAGTTAGGTAGGAAGTCAAACCCCAGACATGGCAACTGTGCGTGTGTGAGTCTGTGTGTGTGTCTGTCCAACACTGACTGTGTAAAGAGCAATGCTTTTTAGGCTACTCACACCCCTTACAAGTCAAATACCCACCTTTGGCAAGGCTGCTGATGTCACGCAACTTAAAATACACCTTTGGGATGATCATAGCCCTGTAATCTCAGTAGCACTTCCCTTAACATTGTATGGTCAGAGTGTGATTAAGGTGTTAGTTGGGAATTCTTGCCCCTGACCTGCTGACTGTGTGTGTATGCGTGCATGTCTGACTGTGTAGAGAGCAATGCTTTTAGGGTACTCACACCCCTTACATTTCACATCGCACAACTTTGGCAAGGCTGCTGATGTCACCCACCTAAAAATACTCCCCTGGGAAAGCTGTAGCCCAATAATCTCTGTAGCACATGATGTAACTCCATATTGCTGTAGTGTGATACATGAGTTAGATAGGAGTTCCAACCCCAAACCTGGCAACTGTGTGTATGAGTGCATGTCTGTGTTTGTGTGCATGTCTGACTGTGTAGAGAGCAGTTCTTTTTAGGATATTCACACCCCTTGCAAGTCAAATACCCACCTTTGGCAAGGCTGCCAATGTCACGCACTTTGAAATACACCTCTGGGACGATTGTAGCCCAGTAATCTTCATAGCACGTCCCATAACATCATATGGCCATAGTGTGATTAAGGAGCTAGTTGGGAGATCTAACCCCCGACCTGCCAACTGTGTGTGTGTGTATGTGTGTGTGTGTGTGTGTGTGTGTGTGTGTGTGTGTGTGTGTGTGTGTGTGTGCGTGCATGTCTGACTGGGTAGAAAGCAATGCCTTTAGGGTACTTACACCCCTCACATTTCACATACCCACCTTTGGCAAGGCTGCCGATGTTATGCACCTAGAAATACACCTCTGGGAAGGTTGTAGACCAGTCATTACTGTAGCACATCCTGTAACTGCATACTGCTGTGTTGTGAATTAGAAGCATGGTTGGGTTCCATCCCCACACATGGCAGTTCTGGATGTATTGTGTGTGTGTCACTGTCTGTGTAGGGAGCAATGCATTTTAGGCTAGTCTCTCGCAGTCATTTCAAATGCCCTACTTTGGCAAGCCTGCTAATGTCAGCCAGTATGAAATACACTTTTGGGCAACAATTACTCCAGTAATAACCATGGTACGTACTATAACTGTGAAGTGCTGTAGTGTAATACACTAGATAGGACGGGGTTCTACTCCCGAACATGACAGATGTGTGTGTGTGTGTGTGTGTGTGTGTGTGTGTGTGTGTGTGTGTGTGTGTGTGTGTGTGTGTGTGTGTGTGTGTGTGTGTGTGTGTGTGTTTGTAACCCACATCCTGTGTAGAGTTGACTATGTGACACCTGTGGCCAATGTGAAGTGGGTTTTGCATATTTCTTATATGGTGACCATACTATATATCACATTGTCCACTGTACAGGGATAACACATGTGATATGGCTGAGAGGCTAGGGTGCAGAGCCATACCCAGACATGTGACATCAAGGCCAGGCAATCACAGTTAGCAAACCCAGTATTACCCAGAGCACACTCTCACCCCATGTGTCATACACACACACATGCCTAGGTAACACCCAATATGTGAGTAGTACACTGCATATTGACCACTGATAGTAATTATGGAGTGAAAGTGGTGGGCCACAGAGGGCATGGCACCCAGTCCATCAGTCCAATATGCACATATGTGCAGACAGTGCACCTCCCCCATGTTCTCTAATGGACACCTGCACCACCTGTGGTGCCATCACATATGACCCACAATGGACATACCATGCCTGACAACATGCCTGTATGGACAGATGCCACTGACACCAAGGAATGCTGATAGCATGCATGCCATGTAGGTGCAGGGTAAAGCTCCTGGCCATTAACAGCTCCCACCACAGGTGGGCAGGACTGGAACCTCTGATGATAATCTGTGTTCACAACATGGGCCAGACACCACAGGTACAATTTCACATGTCACTGTACATGCATGTGGGAGGTGTGCACATCCCAGACACCGTCCATGTCATGGGTGAAGGAACAAAGACATGGCAAGCAATGCACAGCATTGTCCACACTGTGTGGGCAAATGCAGACACTACATACCTGAGCCACAATGCAGACCATCGTCATGTGGCCTGATGCCAAGTTACACCCATCGCCTAGCCTTGGACAGCCATCTGGTGCAGTCAAACACCGCACACCTGTGCAGACATGCACCCATGCATGTCAGTACTGGCACCCTGTGTGTTTGTGTGTGTGTATTGCATGCTGCAGATGTTTACATCCACACTCCCTACAACCCCTATGGGCATACTGCAGCATGCTATCTGATGTCAGACACTTTCCCATACCCTTTGCCCGTACAGCCCCCATATGACCTGTGTGGTGCATGGGATACCTGCACAGTGATGTGATGTGGCAATCCCACAATTGATGAGTTGCACACCTGGCCCTGCCACATGCGTCAGTGTGTGTGTGTCCTTGTGAGAGCATGGCTATGTTGACACTGGCACCTGTTCATGCCGACAGGCATGTGTATGTCACCTACTGTACAGCTAGTGTATCCCTGTTGCAGATGTCACTCACCATCACATATATGTTCTGAGTGCTCCACAACAAGTAACCCATGTGGCGCATCCAAAGTTGGAGCAAACTGTGCTAGCACTACATAGTTGTTAGGGGTTTGATACCCTCCGCTACTAGGTGTGTGAAACAAACATGCTTCAATTTTACCCTCCCACCCCTCTCTGACATGTATTTGCCTCTGTCTGCATCCCCCACCCCCTCTCAGGTGGACATGGAGACTTAAACCTGCTTTACTTAGGCAGCAGCATGTATAATGTAAGTTATGCTCATTATCAGCTGATGGCCTCTGTACAAATTGCAGCCCTCTCTAGCTGATTGCATGTGAAACATCTGTAGTAACATTCCCATAGCCAATTGTATGGAAACACACTCCAATACCTAGTAACATCATGGTGGTGTTGGCCCTTTTCACCCACTGTGAGCAGGAACTAGGTCTGTCGTTTGACAAACAGCATCTCAGATGGATTGTGGTGTACCTCTAACGACATTCACTGTGGAAACAGTGCAACAAACAGGAGGTGGATGTGCATGACCTGACTACAGACTGTAAGTGCCGCAATACTGCATTTGGAGCAATGTTGCTTTCACAGTGTTTGTGTGGGTATGGCTGTTGTACATGTCTCAATACCTGCCATGTCAGTTCCATGTTTATGGGGAATCTCCATCTGCAAGGTTATCTGCAGCCTGGGAAGTATTGTGTCTGTGGTTGCATGTGTCACCCATGGAGCATCTAGCTATCGACTGCTGAAGGTAGTGTGAGAATTGGAGTCAGTGGATGGAGAAAGCTGCAGTAGTCACAGCCATCATATTCCTCAAAGGACATATGTTGCAACAACCCTGTAACAACAGTAAATGTATGTGGTTATCACAACAACATGTCAATATTGGCCCTGTGTATGTGCTCCCAGCCACACCTCTGTCACTCTTTATACATATGTCATGCATGAAGTGGTGCATATGTGCTGTACACCATACTTTGAGGCATCGTATCTGAAACAAGCCACTGATATATCTGACTGATACACATGTTATGTACAGTAGGGGTTACATTACATGACATTACCTGCACATTCTGTGGATGTCCGTACAGTACCAAGGTCTGTGTACCTATGGTGAATGTCAACAGTGTGTGTAGTGCTGATATGTACCTTAGCCTGTGTACAGACTGTGGTAGATGACATTGTTCTAGTTCCCCTACTATCAGATGTTACACGCTGCCCCACTGTATGGTACTGTAGTGGCATACATGTTTGTAGGGTGATAAACACACGTGTCCCATACCACAGACAGCCAACAGACAAAACTGTGTAGCAGGCCAGTATATGTAGGGTCAGTCTGTGAGTGGCACATATGAGGATGGTGTCAAACACATAGTCCATATACTGTAATACCATGCTAGCTAACCATATGTTGCTGTGGCTGTGTTCACATTGGTTGTGGATATGCACTGTCACATAGGTGTATCTTACCCTGTGTTGTGACATGTCTGTTGAGCCTGCTTTATATGCAGATACATGTGCATTCCCCCGTGGGAGGTGTAGGCCAGTGTTGAGCCAGTCTGCTTGCAGCCTGTACAGTGCATTGTGATATGCCTAGCAGCTGAGTGTACCTACCCAGTTGGATGTCATGTGCAGATACTAGCAAAATGTCCCACTTCCAGACCTTCCCTAATAGTCAAGTATGTCAGACAAGGCAGTGGGATGCAGTGCAGATGTATGTCAATACCTATTGTGTAGTATGTGGCCATGGCACCCCTGTACCAGTGGTCATACTGTTACAGGCCAGGCAGGGGTGTGTGAAAGCATGACTTATGGTGGACATCATATACTGGTCATTATGTGTTATACCCATCTACATGGCCATCCACATCCATATTGTCAGGCATGGTACACATGTGTAGCACTAAGGGCTTATGTGTATACCTCTGGACTGTACAGACAGCATCAGACCCTCCACATATATTGGCTGATATTTCTGCTGCAGTCCACAGTGGCATTACGTGCTAGCAGTGGTACTGTACACTGATGTCCTTTGTATGTCATTCAGTAACCAATGGCACACATGTTATGAGCAGATGTGACCTCCCACACACACCATGTCTGTGAAGACAATCCCAATGACAGTAGCAATAGTCTACTAGTATACCTGCTATACATAATTGACATCCCTTGCAACATGGGAACATATGGGCTGGGGTTGGTCTACACGTCATGTCCAGGACATATGGCAGGAAGGGTTGGTCTACACATCATGTCCAGGACATATGGCAGGAATATATGTACATATACATATCCAGATAGCCAGATATACAATTATGCATGTGTACTACACCCAATTAACACTGTCATGGCAACCACCCACTATAGATTCCCACATCATGTGTGTGTGTGGTCCCATTACATCTCCTGTGTAATGGGCATCTGTGCTACCAACAGCATGTAGCAATACCCCATACAGGAGAACCAGCACACTCAGGGCAGCCACATATTTGTAGGAAGATCAGGAAGTACAGACAGACTGCAAGTGGAGTTGTGTTATGCTTTGTACAGTACTGGTGTTACAGGGTGTGGGTGTACATACTAGTTTGCCATGGAATACAGTTCATCTGCATAGCACACAACTGTGAGCCACCCTCATGCCGGCCAGAGCTGTGCCTATCATGTCTTGTCTGTCCACCACACAGGTCTTGTGTCAGATAATACACTGGCAGTGTGTGTGTTGCATATTACCAGTACATGGCTACATCCATGAACGTCTCTACCATCAATTCCCTGACTAAGGGTATGTTACAGACTATCCTGTAACACCTGCACCTTGCATATTGTATAGCAACAGTTGTCCACATATGTGCCTGTATTCCAGCCTCTGATCATCATCTACATACCACGCTTTGCGCATATGTCATGATGTCGGTGATTGATCCATAGTGGGCTGGGAGTATAACACACTGCCATGTCTGCCATCAGTTCACTGCCATTGTTACCCCTACCCATATGGTGGGGCTGGGGCCATATATGTGTGGGCATCACCTACACAATACATGTGTGCCCTTATGTACTGCAGGGCCCAGTGTATGCAACATTAGTATATGGCTCTGTATTATTGAGTCTGGAGGGGAGCACCATAAATGACCTAGGCTGCTGCAAAATGTGGGGGTATCAGGGCTGAGCTGCCTTAAGGTATCTGGATGTACAGTACCATATACTTCACCTATATACACATTACTGACATGGATCTGGGTACTGCAGGACTACTGCCCCCTGCCATACAAACTGTTCTGTGTGTTAGTGTTCTTTTGATGGTGTCAGTTAAGCCATGTTATGTACCAGTTACAACCCATGTGGTCATATGATGTCTATACCACCTACTGTGTTTGTACAGTGTGTAAATAGAGGATGATGAATAACACACCTGGTGTACATGCCGTTGATTGTTAGGTATCCTGTGGCCCAGTGTGTCTTACCTATTGTACAATGTGAATGGCTTGGCCTGGACAGCAACAGCTGTGAAGCTTTCCAGCCTACTGTATGACTATAACTGTTTCACTGTAGCATCACTTCGTTGATATAGTTGTCAGTGTCTTAACAGCTTTATGGCATGGCTTGTAGAATTGTAATAGTACACGGTGAAAGGTTCCCATGTCTGCAGACCTGTGGGTGTTGTTTTACCTATGACCTCTCTGTGGGTGTATGTTACAGGCAACAACTGTCATTAGTATGGGTGGCACATACAGTGTCCAGTCATTCAGGGGTCGACTGTAAGCATAGTGGCTGTTCCATATTGTGTGCACCTACCATTTATGTATCTTACTGTACATATAACTGCATGTGTATGTATAGTCACATGTGTGTGTGTGTATATATATATATATATATATATATATATATATATATATATATATATATATATATATATGTATACCTCTATCTGCATATCTGTGTCTGTGTATATGAAGCCTGGTAATGTTGATGACTTCCACATAATACATTACCCATGGGAGCCAGACTGTACTGCATGATATGTTACCAATACCAGCCTGACATCATACAGGTGGGATGTAGTACAGGTAACACCGTGTGCCCATGTTGTCACTGGCCCTGGTTATGGGATCTCCAACACTTAGTAGTGTATTGCAGGGCGGATGTGTTTGGCTGGGAGGGATGGCTATTTGTACAACTTGTATAGTGTGTGGTGCCTCTCAACCCCAGTAATGTAACAAGTAGCCTGTTACACTCTTCTGCCTAACAGCTACATGTGCCTTGCAGTACCAGCACAACAGTGTTGTACCAATGGGTCAGTAGGCATGGGAATCCCATTGAGGTCTGCCATGTGTGTGTATGTTTGCATATCTGTAGGGTACACCATTCTGAGTCCACGTACTCCTATTACGATACACATTGCCACAAAGTAGTACAAATATTGTGGCAATGCAATGCAACACCCTTCTATGCCTGTAGTGTGTGCATCACATGCATATCCATGTGGTACCACTGTTGTGATAAGCAATGGGTTGTTTTTGCGTCGTGGCTAATGTGTGATAGTGGGTATGCCAGAGTATCAAGATGGGTTCTAGTGTGTACAATATCCAGTGGGGGATGTGGGTGATGTGTACACTGTCCTTACACCATGGTACACCTGTTATATGGCCCATGTACTACTATAGGTGGCCAATGCCATCATCACCCATACAGGTAACAGATAACAGGATACAGCCCCATTACACATGTGCTGTGTGCAGCCTACCTGTAACACATTGGATACATGGACTAGTTAGTTAGCAACTATACAACCAGGTCTCTAATATGTGAGTCTACCTGTTATGTGTCAGTCAATGTGTATATGATGGTATGACACACTATGTATTCTCCATATACAAACATTACATCCGCCATTACCGTATTGTACATGTCTGTGGATGGTCTGCATGTAGCATGTGAGCTGGTACACACCTCACACTACAGATGGTGTCGTGTGTGCAATGTCAGCCACACAGTTCAGTAGCACTACATACCCGGGTTAGGGTCTAGACACTGTGTCGCCAAGTAAGGATGTGTGTGTATGTGGATGGGTTGATATAAGGGTGCAGATTATGCCTGTACCAGCAGACCACCGTTCAAGTTTGCACAGCCAGTAACTGTTATACATACCTGTGGTATGTGTGCAACTGTACACCACATATGTCACGGCGATGGTGTCACCACACTGACATACCCTTGCGGAATATGACTGCGGACCATCCTCCTGCTGACACGTATGCCTACAGTACAAATGGATGACAGTATGGGGATATCAATTGGTGTTAACAACAGCTGATATGCATCATGGCTGCATGGCTACACTACCTGACATGTATGCAGTACACATTACCACTGACTACATTCTACACTGCAGTACATTGTGGCACTCCATTGCAGTCACCACATGCATCAGAACCATGTTAGCCTATCCCTACATCGATGTTATGGATGACAGGGTTATGGCAAAGGTATCATCATATGCACAGGGTATGTGAAAGTCATCTTAGCTGCATGGCTACACTACCTGACATGTATGCAGTACACATTACCCCTGGCTACATTCTACACTGCAGTACATTGCGGCACTCTATCACAGTCACCGTGTGCATCAGAACCATGCTAGCCTGTTCCTGCATTGATGTTACGGCTGACAGGGATATGGCACAGGTATCATCATATGCACAAGGTGTGTGAAAGTCATCTTAGCTGCATGGCTACACTACCTAACATGTATGCAGTATACATTACCCCTGACTACATTCTACACTGCAGTACATTGCAGTACTCTATCACAGTCACCGTGTGCATCAGAACCATGTTAGCCTGTCCCTGCATCGATGTTATGGGTGACAGGGATGTGGCACAGGTATCATCATATGTACAGGGGGTGTGAAAGTCATCTTAGCTGCATGGCTACACTACCTCACATGTATGCAGTACACATTACCCCTGACTACATTCTACACTGCGGTACATTGCAGTACTCCATTACAGTCACAGTGTGCATCAGAACCATGTTAGCCTGTCCCTGCATTGATGTTATGGATGACAGGGATGTGGCACAGGTATCATCATATGCATAGGGTGTGTTGCAGGCATGCCAGAGGCTGAGAGTGGTCCAAACATGTGTCACCATGTGTGTGGGTGAGGGGTGAGTGTAGTGGTTCCTTGAATGGGGCATGGTGATGTGGTGCGTGTTGGTATGGGGTTGGCCTAGGTGTGGTTGCATAGTGTGTGGGTATGCATGCACACAGTTCCACCATGTGCCTGCCCTATATGGGTGATGGACAGCTGCAGACCATGCCTGGTAGGGTGTGCAGTTCGCTGCCCCGGCCACAGACATGTTGATTGTGCCTGCCAGGGGTTCCATGGGCACATGCAGTTGCAAACCTTGAGGTGCTACTCTCCCCTGATGATGACATATGTCCGCTGGTATCATGTCCCACCTGGGACAAGCCAGGGCCATGTGCACAAGGCCTGCTGTGGTGTGGTGTGGACAGCAGTCCCTGTGGTGTGCTGGAGCTAGTACTGCCACTATGGGAGTGGCTGTGCATCCTGGCACATCCAAGTTGAGCACCAACTGCTTGTGTCTCTGACCTATGTCCATGCGGCCATCGCACCACTCCCACCACATGTTCTAGCACAGGCATATCACGGTCGAGGTGGCCAACCATCTCATCCCACCATCTATCCATGACCTCGGTATATTCATGGAAGGCACCAGCAAGTTCATGGAGGTTGCCACTTACAGCTGTGAAAGCAGACCTCTGCATTCTCAGGACCTGTCTAGTGTGCATTTCCATACATGCCTGTGCTTACATTACAGCCTGAAACATGCTCCTGGTAGAACCAGTTGTGGTGCCTCTGCCAGGGGCATGATGACCTGCAGTCCTCCCACAAGCACCACGGTACATCTGCCTAATGTGGTGGCCTTCCAGACATCCAGCTATGCCGACTGTGACCTGACACAGTTGGCATGGACATCACACTTTCCTGGTCATTGCCACCAAGCACCAACTGTCCCTCTGCTATGGCCACATGTGATGGCGTTTGTAGGGGCACTGTAACTGTGTGTGGGCTTGGAATGGATAGGAGGGTGATGACACATGTTGGTGCAGTGTTGGCCTCAGACAACCCCACCTGTGCCTCACCTGTACCTTCATCATCATTGGTGTCTGTAGGGACACCTACCTCAGTTTGCGTGCAGGAGGGGCCCTGACCCACCTTGCCACCTGTGGGGGAAACAAATACACATGTTAAGATGTGTACAGCATTGCATAACAGTACACACACTCACACACACTCACACACACTCACACTGACAGCCACCTTACTACCTCACTTTCCCTGAGTTTACAGACAGTCCCACAGTCAGTTACATGTGATCCCCATCCTGCATGGCACTTGCTAATATACACGCATCACTACAGTCCATTAACATATCATTCATCTCCATGCCTACACATGTGGATACGACACCTGACCTGTTACTCCATTGCCTCCCTGACTTGGGTGGAGTAGCTTGTACATGGCCAAACTGCTGTCACCCTGTATTACCCTGTGTATGGGCAGTAATGGTGTAAAAGGTCCTTATATGGTTGGGGCTGCTACATTCACTACATATGTCACACACCAGGGCCTCATACTACAGTCATGCTCAGTCCATGCCACATCTGCTGCACAAGCGATCCATTATGCGGACAATAGTACTACCTGGATACACTCACTGATGTGTTGTGGTAATTCCCCATTGCATTTGTAGTGCTGCATATGTGGATAGCTGGTTACCTATCTGCTGCTGGACATATGATGTGTATACCTGGTATGTACTGCACCTCCCAATGCATGCTCCATGCTACAGACCTTATTATGCTATCAGCTGCTCTGTGTTCACATACCTGACAGGTTGTCTTGGTGTCCCATGTCTCACTCCATGTACAGCACAATCCCAAGGGGAAGTACCGCCATGTGGTCAATCCCACTATTGGCTGTGCATACATGGACACACACACACACACACACACACACACACACACACACACACACACACACACACACACACACACACATCTGACATTCTGACATGCATCATCCACACTCCACTAGATTGCACTTATGAACACAACCAAGACACATACACACACACACGCACACACACGCACAAACACGCACACACACACACACACACACACACACACACACACACACACACACACACACACATACACACTCCTACATGTGGATTTGCACATTTGTAAACACCTTCCTCCCATTACCCTTCTGTCAACATGCATTACATATGGAGCTCAACAGCATGCAGTACAACTATAGTGACATCAAGCTAGTGGCAGTATACATGTGTGTGAGGCATGGGCTTTGTTGGTAGGTGATGGCCCTTCCCTGTGTTAACACTGCACCCATGTACAAAGTGTTACTACGGACCTGTTCCGCACCCTGCCTTGTACTTTGCACCATACCTCGCAGGTGTAGAAACCATTGATGCATTTGTAATACTGTGTTGGTTATGTCAGCTCCAATGCTCACAGCCCCTATGTGTTGTAGCAACTCATACCTGGAATGATATGTGAACAGCTATAAGTTGTGGATGTCTGATGTCTGCATTACAGATCATAACATCAGCAGTGCATGTATGACCAGTACATGACTATTACACTGACTACCAGCAGACCTTACCATGGCTGTAAGGAGTGCCCTATACATGTCCCAGACCTCTGAATGGGTGCAAGGTCTACTCATGTGCACATCCTTTGGAGTGCACACACTGCTGTCATGAGTGCTGTGGGGTCAGGGTTATGTCTGCAATGTTTTCTTAACCTGATTGTGTGCAGCTGCAACCATGGTGGTGTTGAGTCACACATGTCCCTACTGTAGGCCATGTGTCCTGCCACACTTCACATCCCTGTGGACACATTGCACATTGTCAGGATGTTAGTTATCTTGCATGTGTCTGTTGTACCCTTCCCATACCCCAGCATGGTCTTTACTGTGATGCAGTGCATTTCACAGCAACAAATCATGAATGTGTACAGCATGCAGTATGGATAGGTGTGTTAGATGTGTGCATGGGATATCCCATAGCTATTCCATGCCCAGTTTATCATCATGCATGGACACTAACCATACTTACTGGCTACAGGCAGCTGCCATGGTGGTATCCTGGAGGAACCTACATAGGAGTGTGAGAAAGCTGATGCCAGTGGCCACAGCTGTGGCATTCATAAAAGGTGATTGCAGCATTACATTACATCAACAGTAGAATTACACAATATTACAGCTTATACACAACTGTTTATTACTACTACTACACAGCAGCAAACTATGTATATGACATCTCAGTTTTGCATGATGCACCTGTACAGATGCAGATGCATACACATGAGTGGGGTACCAATGTGCCCTGGGGCCTTACATGCACACTGCTCAGCTGGTGTGTCATTGGCACCCACCTCCAAGATGTGCCCTGCCAGGTGTTGATGCTGCAGGTGGACAGGTGCCACAAAGCTGCTGAGAAGCTCCGCCACATGGGTGAGGGGTGGATGGGTGGGTTGCGCCCCCATTGTGAGGTGGTCCCCCCTTACGGCAGCTGTGTGCCAACGTACATGGCGAAGCAGGTTAGTGCAATGATGTTGGACCTCCTCATAGCTGCGGTTATGCAGTTCAACATCATTGACCCTGTGGACTAGCTCGTTCCACAGGGCGGTCCTCTCCTGCTGGTCGTGGGCTGTCCGGCCAAACAGCAGTACATATTGCTGTACCAGGTGGTCGATAATGATCGCTGTTTCAGCAGCACTGTATGCGGGAAGATGACTATGCAACATGTTTCCTGGAAGTCATTAGGATGGAAACAGGTCTGAGCCACCCATTCAGCAGGGTTACCATAGTTCTTAATACACATATTTGTCTCCCCCCACCATATCAGCTACAACAAACCGTTCACAGACTGTAGTTGTTATGTCAGGTGCTTACCTACCATCGGGACATATGTTGTATTGTACCAAGCTTTGTGCTATGTGTATGTGCCACGCTTTGTGCTATGTGTTTGTAGCCATGCTCCCTGTGGGGACACTTATCTTTGCTGGCCTGTTACAGACTATTTCACCTGCATGCCATTGTCAATGCCACTATATATGTGTGTATAAATATACATCTATGTACATATATGTGTAGATATACATTGTACATTGTTGATATACATATGTCTATATGAGTGTCTGTGTATCTGTACACATACATGTCACATTCTGTATCACATAGATATGTGGAGTGCATACAGACATCTTGCCGGCATTCTGTAACTGTCTGTCATTCACAGCTGCACTGTTCTGCCTTGCTGCAACACAGACTGGTACCACATGTGAACACAGACTAACATTAGGGTGGTAAATATGGTGTGAGATTGCTGGTACACCTATTATACACCTATGGCATTTGTGCATGCTACATTACACATCAACATGACTATCCTGCAAGTTGTTTGCTCTGACACCCATGTGTCGATCATGACGGCAGTATATCCACCACCAGATATTGTCCACACTAAGGTAACATACACAGATATTATGGCTGACATCTTTGTCATTCATTGCTGATCTGCACAGTTGTCAGGTATGCCCCACTGCTTACAGGGACAGACAGTATTGTCCAGAGCAGTTGTTCAGCGGGACATCATTACAGGGAAAACTACAGATGGCACATATCAAACATTCTACATCATATATCCTATTAATCTATACCACATACTACATTAAATTACATATGGTTATGTTTTACATACCTTTGCTTCTTTGGACGGGTGTGACACCTTCCCAGTTGTGGCTTGTAGGTGTTTGTTTCCCACTGTGTGAGTTTCGTTTTATAATTTTCTCTCTCTTTCTCTCTCTCTCTCTCTCTCTGTCTCTCTCCCTCTCCAGTAGAGCAAATGAGTTGGTTTGACTGGATTTCAGCATGGCTTTTGTAGGTGATGCACATGAACAGGTGATGGGCTCTGCACCAATCAGTGTGCAACAGTTGCTGACTGCGTGCAGCCTGCTGTGTAGTGATTCAGTTAACCATTGTCATGGCAACCCAGTACTATAAAGTGCTTACTCATGTGGGCGTTGACCCTTCACCATTCCAGTATGGAGGACATCCTTCCTGTATGTGGGCAGCAGTGTTACAGATGGCAGGTTGCAGTACCTATTATAGTGGAGCTTGCAGACACAGGACAACTACACAATCTTAAAAAGTTCCAGACCAACAGACAGAGTGAGTAGTGTTGTTATGTGCTTTGTATATTGCTAGTCTTGCAGTGTTTGCGTGTACATAGTAGTTTAGGATGGAATGCAGTCTGTCTGCATAGCTCTCAACAGTGGGCCTATCCACAAGATGGCCAGTGGATTGCCTGTTTGCTTTTGCCTGTGCACCACACAGGTCTTGTCCTAGATATATCCTCGGCAATCTGTCTACCGTGTGCTATCAGTAAATGGCTACTTCAAGTTGTGTTCCTGATGTGTTATTCCTGCATAAGGGTAGGTTGCTATGAATCCTGTAACACCCGTAATTTGCAGTGTGTAACAGCAATATTACAAGTATGGCCCTGTGTTTCTGCCTCTGTCCTCCACATATATGGCTGGCTTTGTCCTGCTGTGATACAGTTAGGGGTTGTTTGGTATTGGCCTATCACTATTTACTGCTAGCATTCCTACTAACATCCCAGTCATATCATGGACTCCCATGACATTTGTTGGTCAGGGTCCATACATGTGATAGATACATAGACATTATCACAGGTAATAAATGTCCCCCTAGGCCTTGACTACAGGATATAACTGGCAGTTGCTGAACTACATCTGTTATTGTTTATTGTTACCTGTCTTGATGGCAAATCCTTTGTCTACAGTTGTACAAATTGACAGGCTTGGCCTGGACAGCATAGTATGTTATATATCCTCGCTGTCTGCATCTACATTTCTGTGTGGGCCTTGCATTCCTCACTGATTAAATAAGTCCAGAGCTATGTGCTGTAGGTAATGGCATACATTATTGTAAAATACACCGTTGAAGGTTGCCTGTGTATACATACCTATGTGTCATCTCTTGTCCTTTCAATAGTGAGTGAGTCTGTGTGTAATGCAGTAGTCCTGTTCAAGTGTAAATTTCATTTAGTAGGTTTTACAGCAAAACGATGTTGATATACCGGTTTCACATGGAAAATAAAATGTGCTGCAGTGGGACTCAAACCCGGAATGCGTGCACGTTAGACGGATGCTCTGCCCACTACACTATTGCAGGTCTGTTTAATTTGCATAGTACTACCTTAATGTTATACCCATGCTCCCTTTTCCCAGCCCCCAAGCTCCGCGTACACAGCATCCATCTATTCTCCATTTGCTAGCCCTGCCATACCACACCTCCACATATTTCCCTCTCTGCATGTCTCGGTATTCCTCCATTTTGCTGTCTTGATGCAACCTTCTGCAGGCTCTTCATCCATTTAGTCCACGTACCTTCGAGCCTTCCCTTGATCCTCCTCCGATACTGGTGGAAACATCATTGTGACCTACAAAGTCTGGTACATCCTGCCAGGGATGGACCTGTTGTTGTGTCACGAGTAGACTTTGCTGGTCTGCACTGTTTCTCCCACTGATAGCATCCTGCCAGGGGTTTGAGAAGCAGTGGTTTGCTCACACACCAGACCAGCCACATCTCCCGCTTCCGTGGATGAAACACCCCCCCCCCCCCCCCATGGCATACCCCATTTTCAATTCCTTTCTTCATTATTATACAAGACTACTTTTCTTTCAGTATGTCTGGACAGGCACTGTTCATTGATACTCATAGACTGCTCAGAATACTGTGACTGAGCACTGTGCACATGTTTTCTGGTATTAATGTACATACATATATATTTCCTATACTGTTGACTGACTGTGCCAGATGATATGTTTGTGATAACAGCAGCTGATTGTATATCTGCCATGCTTTCATGGTAACTCACTTGGACTATAGTGTGCAGGGGGAGGACCTGGGAGTGCTGATTATGTGGTTACCGGCCACGATGAAGGCTGTGGGCTACAGCATGCCTAAGGCACTGTGGGGGAAGTGTAGGCAGGTATGCGCTGGTGTGCACAAGGCTCAGACTTTCTGACATCTGGTTATGGCGTCTTACACTGGGTTGGCCGCCACATTGCTTAACCAGTGTGGGCATTGCTTACCACCGCCCAAATAGGTGTACTCCTGCTTGCTGCTGCATGCCCCCGAGCTACTTCATGTACATGTTGGTATTATACATGCTTAAGTCAGGTATACATGTCAGGTATGACTGTTCACGAAGGTCAGTGTAAGGTGAAGTGGGATTCCAGTTTTGCAGTTCTGAATAGGTTACACTCAGGTATTCGAGTTACGTTTAGTTATGCCATACCTGTGTTGTAGAGTAGATGTGAATAGTGAAGGTGTAGGTGGGTAGGTGGAGGGGGGGACATTTTAACTGTATGGTAGGCTGTTTGACTGATTGGTAGGGGAGCAGTAGTGCAGGTTTGCAGGGTGTTGGGATATGTATGTGAGGCAGGACAGGAGCTGTCACTGTCAGTAGTTGGTGTAGGGGTATGGAGTGTTAGTTGGGGGGTAGTGGCTTTCACCAGGTGGTGAGCAGGTAGTGATCCAAGTGTTCTTGAGTTTTTCCTTCATGTGTTATTTACATGTGTAGTCTGGGACAGCTGCGGTAATATACCTGGGTTGGGGGTTCCAGATTCTGCCAATACAGTTGTGTGGAGGGTGTTACCTACTTGTGACTGTGAACATTACTACAAATGAAACCGGGGTCGATAATTAGGTGGTATTATTGGGCCACATAGAGAGGCTGATAGTAGGGGACATGTCCAGGGATGTGCAGGACGGCTGATGGGAAGGTCCACAGCTGGCCATTTCTTCTACAGCGACAGCTGTGTATATACCCTGCATTTGGGGGTAGGTCTGGATACTCACACCCCTGGGTGGGGGTGAGGACAGCAATAATACCTTGTGATGCCAATTAGTTCGGCTTACATGCCTACAGTGGGGTGTTGCAACCATGTGTTCTTTGGTGTCATTTAGCAGGTTTGCAGCAACACATCTGGTTATTCCACCATTTGCCCTGTAAATTAGACATTGCTGCTGTGGGACTCGTACCGGGCATGGCTACTTGTTAGGTGTCAGGTCTGCCCAATGTACACTACTGCCCAATGTACAATACATATATGTCACTACATCTATATATATGTTCTATCTGTTTAGATAGTGATATATTTACACACACACCCCCATCTAGCTGTAGGTATACATTCTCTGTACTGTTGCATGGCTGAGCTGGGGTTATGTTTCTGACAACATACACTTTCTGCATATCTGGCATGGCTTAGTGGTAAATTATTTTGTGTATGGTGTGCATGGTCCTGGGTTCTGGACTTGCAGAAGCTGTTTGTTTTGTTGCTGGGCAGAACACCAGCCATTGGATATGGTGTGTTTAAGGCACTTTTTTATGTGGGTTGTAAGTGGGTTTGTGCAGAGGTTAGCACTGCTGACTTCTGGTCACAATGTCTTACACCCAGTTAGCTTCTCCTTTGCTTAATCTGTGTCTGCAGAGCTTAACCCCATGCAAACGCACTTGCACATGCTTACTAGTGCTTACATATGCTTACTACTGCTTATCTGTGCTTATGCCTGCTTACCATTGGCTTATTCATTATGATACTGACTCTTCACATGTGCATTTCCTGCAGTACTCCTGTTCATAAAAATTATGTTATTTAGTCAGTTGTGCATTACAAATATTGCTTATACCATGCTTTGCCATGTAAAATAGACTGTACTGCACTGGGACTCGAACTGGGAATGCCTGCTCATTAGGGGAATGCTCTATCCACTACACTATTGCTGATATGCTTCATTTGCATATATTGTCCTTGTTATCCTCTTCAGCCTTTTGGGCAGCTTTCACTGTGGCTGAGCAATGGGCACACCCGTGTACCTACGGTTAGCTGTACTTGGAACTTTAGACAGCAATACGGGGGGGGGTTCTTCTTTTCATCTTTATGTCTTGCTGCTGTTGTATGCATGGGGGACTGTTGGTGGGGATTTGCGGACACCTATGAGAGACCTCGCTCATTTATTTCCACTTTCTGCTGTTCTACTTTGCAGGGGCATGTTTATTCTGAGTGCTCTGCTCTCAGACATGCCCCCTGCACTCGTACATGCTCCATGTATGCCTAGGAGGTTGGGCAGCTCGCCATCATTAATATGCATGTTGCGCTGCCGTCCTGCTTCTAAGCGGCTGCTAAGTCCTGCATGGAAGATTAGTGAATCCAAGGACTTTTCATTACAGTCTGTACACCAGACTCTTCTCATTCATCAGTTTTTGTCTCTTAAATATGATGATACTCTTAACAATCTCATTGTTCAGTAAACATCAAGTAGCATACAGTGAAAACATACTTGAAAAAGCAATAGATTATATTAACTTGCTGTGCCATATTTAAAGCTTTGATAACATTGTTGTAAAAATGTAATTGCAGGTCACTGTCTCTGTTGCTGTTTTATGCATACAGCTAGACTGTAACACTTATTAGATGTGTCATGCTTGCACTTTTACATATTCATATATGCTCACAAACAAACATAAAAAATATTAAACAGTGTGATGGAATAAATTGAAAAAAGAAAGTCTGGGAGGGATGGAATATGGCATTCATAATAAAGGCATGAGCTCTAGTCTAGACCTTTGAAAGCATTTTCTTCTCAGAAAGAGGTAGCCTGGTGTAAGCATTCTTCTAAAAGAGGAATTTTGTAGACTGCAATGGCACATCTAATGGGGTAGTAATAAAGGCAGGGCAGGATAGTTACAGGGTCTTAGTCAGAGGAAAAACAGGAAAACTAAAACAGGCAAGCATTGTACTGGTATGTGTCCATTAAGCACTAAGCTAAACATAGCTGTTCCTGAAGGCATTGCAACCACAGGCGTATGAGATGTACATGTCTGGGTGAGGGGCTATACAGCCATATGCAATATGTAGTGGCATATCAAGCCCCAGTTATGTGACAGGCAGGCTTCTCCATGAATTTATCCCTTGTTATGGCACAGCCATACCCGCTACCTCTCAACCTCTTAGTGCAATAAATCAGGAGAAAGCCTAGAATAATGGGAGGACAAAGGCCTGAAAATAGGGGCAGATTTTAAATATTGCTCTTCTAAACTTAGAAAGTTGCTAGAATAATAGGATTTGTGTTAACATGCATTTTCTGAGGGATATCAAGTCTAAAGCTGAAATATATATTATTATTTAGTGACGTCAATCCTCAGTTCTTTGCAAGAAAACCAAAGATTTTCTGAGGATTAGACCAAAAATATCAGAGGAAAATCTGGATATTTTGCAAAAATCTGGACAGTTGTCAGGTATGTCATACCCACACATTGCGAGTGCTATGCACTTTACAACTGAATGCTAAGACAGAAGACAACAGTGCACTCTATGGAAATATGAAGCCGTTTACGTCATATAACTGAACTGACTGCATAAAAATTGACATCTCAAACCCATTTGACTGAAAGCTGTTTCTTTCCAGTCAAATGTGGTCCCATTCATGAAAAACAGTGCAGCGTGGAGATTTCCCTTATCTTTAAATTGTAGAGACCCAAGAAACAATCTTGATAGTTTATAAAGGGTGCAGGTACCTCCTGCATGAGTGTTTATGGCTGGGGCTGCAAAGCCGCTTGTGTAAAAGTTGTTATCATTTTTATTCCAGGTTCTGGTCTTTTGCATTGTAGGTAGTCAGCCATTTTAGAACCACATAACAACAAAACTTATAATTCTGGGTTCATGATATCTCTCATTTCCTTTACCTGCAATCAAGAACCACCATAGGCAAAGCTATACTTGCCTAACTGTAGTACTGTCTTCCTTTTGTATCCATTGCATCCAGCAGGACCTGCAGGCTGCACCTTTCTTTAAACTCTTATCTTGTAAAATTGATTTCTTCATTAACAACTCCCCAAGGTATCAACACGTCTGCTTACAACCAAAAAAGCAAAATGGCTCTCAGTTAAACAGAAATGATCTCCCACTTTTCTTACTTATATTCAAACTGCTTCATCAAGACACTGTCACTCCCCTAATAGCCATATTGGTTCTTATCACGTCCTCCTAAAATCTCATATCAACTTCCCATACAAGAACAGCCTTCCAAACTCCAGTATAAAGCTCCACTATATGTATTACAGCTTCTTCCCTTTAGCCATCAAACTCTAGCAAAGACTCACATCCAAAATAAAATACCTCAACATCTAAATCATATTCAGACCTCAATTCAAAGCCTACCTAGCTAAGCAAGGCCAGTAAAAATGCCTCTCCTCAGGTCACATTATTTAATTCTGCTTAACATCTATTAGTGTTTTGTAAATGTGTAGCTATATGTCACCTTCTTTACTGCAGACTCTTGTATATACACTTTATGCATTCAGTCATAATATTTTTAATTTTGCAATGTACCACATTGTTTTTTAATTTTAGCTCTGCCATATCTCTGTGCTGGTACTACATTTTCACTGTAAAGTATTATTTTGTTGTATTAGTGCAAGTCAGGCTGGACCTGAAATAAATAAAGTAAATACATTAAATAAATCAATTAATAAATAAATTAAATAAAACATATTAAAGAATACAAGCTCTCTGAGAGGAAATAGCAAACAATTATGATAGTGAAGGACACGCAGCCTCCAAAACAATGCAAACATAGGATATTACATACTCATATACACTGTGCTCCAAAATGACTTGGTTCACACACAAACCCCCCCCCCCACACACACACACACACACACACACACACACACACACACACACACCTGTACATAATGACAAGAGACAAATAAAGAAAAAAGTTGATTGCAAATGAAATCATTCTATGTGTATTAATTATAAATGCAACATACCAAAAACTCTTTACAAGGTGCTGAAGCACACTACTGAGAAGTTACAACATATTGATGGGAAAGGCCAAAGTATATCTATGTATGTATCTCTTTACAGTTATGGTGGAAATCTTGGATTTTTTTTTATCTATGACTGTATATTCATTGGATGATTCTGTGCTTTATTAGTGTTGGCCATAGTACTGTAACTTAAGATCCTTCTGGTGGTCATGCTGCTACTGTTGGCACTGGTGATGGTAGTAGCTTTGGAATGTGGACTTGCTCATTGAGGTTGTGGGAGTTCTGCACAGCTTTATCATTAGACAGCTTGCAGGTAGGGGAACAGCAGAAGCAAAGTTTCATCTGGAAGAGGCTTCTGTCCAGACATAAATATTCTTTTGCTGCAATGGCTTCAAGGAAGTCTGTAGACTTAAGATGGAAATTATGTGAAGTGCCTAACACAAATACTGCCCTAACATAAATCAAAGGTAAGTGTCATGGCTAGTGCCACACAGATCCCTGGTCAGTAGGAAATGTGCTAGAATGTGATGCCTAGCAGGAATGCTGTGAACACCATGAGCCACAGGCTACTGCATGTCTTCAAGGTCACTTGTTTGTGAACATTCTATCCATGTGCATACTGTGCTGCATCTGTGTGGCAATGCACTGAAATGTCATGTTACATGCATTGTATAGCAATGATGTTATTCTTGCCACATGGCATGTCACATGTTCTCTGAGAATCCTGTCACACTGCATGAAAATGCTGAAGAGGGTGCTTTATAAACTAATACACAGTAATGCACAAAGTAAGATGAGAGATGAGTAGAGTGGACTCAGATTAGACTGCAGTGCAACTGACATGATGTTCACAGTAATACAGAAGCTGGAGATGAGGAAAGAATCCAGTTAGGCATTTCAAGATTTGGAAAAATAACATTACATGATCCAAGAAAGCTGATTTGGGCAGTCCTGTGATGATCTAAACTTCTTGAAACATTGGTAGAATTGGTATATGCTAAATACAGAGTCATAATGACATGTGTGAACATAGTTTAGACTCACGGAAGGGTTCTCAGAGGGAGTGGGTATGCAACAGTGTTCAATTGTGATCCTTCTGCTGTTCATGCTGGTGATGGACTACATCAACAAACAGGTTGGAGAGATCAGATCAACAAACCTACCATACGCAAATGATGTTGCAATACAGACAGGCTATGTACAGGATCTCCAGCAAATGAAGGCATATGGGATGAAACTGAGTACAGACAAGATGGTGATAAAGGCAGCAATGGGGAAAATCAGAAGAAGCTGAAAACTGAGATGGAAGGGAAAACAGTGGAACAAGTTAATAGTTTCAAGGGTCTTAGAGGCATGTTTGGGAAGGAGAAAAGTCTGAATGAGGAGTTCAAGCCTAGAATCATAGGTGCTACAGCCAACTGGCACAAAGTCAGGGGTAAAGTGTGACAAAAGAAAGTCAAGGAAAAGTAAGGTCTACAAAACAGTGGTGCGACCAGTACTACTGTATGGTACAAAAACCTGGGCAATGAAGGCAGAAGAAACTTGAGATGATTATGATGGAGATAAACTACCAAAGACCAGTAGTATGATATACGCTAACACAGATGAAGAAATGAAGACCTTAGGGCAGAACCTAAATTAAATCTAGTTGCAGAAATGGTCAAGGAGAACAGATTGTGTTAATCTGGTCACGTGCAGGAAAGCAAAACATAATTTAATGAAATAGATTGGAGAAAGACAGGTAGAAAACAACAAGAGACAAGTGGATCCTGCCAAGAGATGGGTGGATTAAATGGCAGAACACCTGAGGAAGGTGTCCATGAGTGCTGAAGAACAGAGGAGAGTGAATAGAGAAAAGTAGTGGCAGTTGATGAGACACCTGAAACCCATGTTAAAATGGGAAAAGGCAGTTGGTGATAATGATGATAATGATGGTTTTGGCTATCATAAAGTTGATGTCTACAAAAACAGATCTAGTTCAGGTAAGCAACTTTTCAGAATGATGAATTTCATATGGCTGAGATCATATCAGCAATATTCTGAAAAGTTGAAAAACAAACTAACACCAGAAACAGAGTTTTTGAAGAGGGGCAAGCCCCCTCACCCTGCAGAAACACTGCTAACTATATATACCTGTCATGAAAGGAGATACTGCCAGTCCAGCTATATGGAATTTTGTAAATAATTATATGTCATTTGTGAATATCAATATGATTCATATAAGATGTTTGCATTACAAATGTATTAGAATTGTGTGTCATGTGTATATCAAATTGCTTGAAGGTATTTGCAAAGTGCTTGAAATGTAACCACAGCATGCCCTACTAGATGAAAACAGAAATGTACATACACTATTGTAACTGTTTGAATGTATATATTTTAACAGTGGAAACTGGAATACAAGAAGTTGACTTCAGAAAAATAGCTGAAATTAAATGACTTTATAACAGCATGAGACAAGATGTCTATACTAGGGAGATCCCAGTGTTGTCTTGAAGGAGAAATAATTACTAGGCTTGACATGTGGAAGTATTTTATTGTTTTATGACTTTCAGGATCTGCAAAGATCTGAGAAAAAAGCCCTTGTGTATGTATTTCCATAGGTAGATGCTAAATGCGATCAGCTGCATCAATGGTTGTTTTTCACCTGGGATAGTCAGATGGCAGGAAATACTGTCATTTTCCAATCTCTCCCAGCAGTAATATTTGAGATATTAATTTGGAAAGTCTCTTAGTGAGAGAGGATTTTGTATTTTGTCTTTGACCTGACAACATCAAGATCCACTCACCACATCTGCCTTGCTGCTCTAATTAAGTTATTAGGGTATAGTATAATTCTCTTAGATATAGTCAGGAATATAGCAAAGATTAATTTAGATGTTTTTTCTTTATTTATTTGACACTGTCCTACAAAGTTGTTTTAAATATTTCCTGTGCTTTTGAACTCTGATGTTACTGTGATTATATACTGAGTATTTTCTTGTTCTTTTATTATTTATTATTAGATATATTTAAACTTTTCATTGTGGCTGATCGATCTAGAAATATTAAGCTCTGAGAGCACTTGCATATTTATTTGTTGACACTGTGTGGGCCACTCCTAATAGCCTCGCTCTTGGACAAACAACCATTTGTATTGATAGTAACATTACACAGTAAGATTGGACACCTTTTGTTAAGGGCCTTAAATTAGCAGATAAAGAATTGGCTGGTGGCACTAATAGTTACCTTATAGTTTGGGCAAAGGGGGCATAGCTAGTAAACCTGTGCCACCCTTTCCCAGGTGTGTGTGTGTGTGTGTGTGTGTGTGTGTGTGTGTGTGTGTGTGTGTGTGTGTGTGTGTGTGTGTGTGTGTGTGTGTGTGTGTGTGTGTGCACGTGTTTGTGTGTGTGTGTGCGTGTGTGCATGTGTGTGTGTGTGTGTGTGTGTGTGTGTGTGTGTGTTTGTGTGTGTGTGTGTGTGTGTGTGTGTGTGTGAGACTGTGTAAAACAAATCTCCAAGAGTATGTGTGTGTCAGCTACTTGGGCAGAGCACGAAGCACTGGTTGGTCAGAGAGGGTGCTGGAGGTCTTGACTTGGCCACTAGGCTGAGTTCTCAACTCTATGGCTGTGCCAGTGGGGTGTCTTATTGGGGATCTGGAGAAAGAGGGATAAACCAGTCCTGTACTGACTATGTTCTCTGTGTGCTCTTAAGGGGAATTGCACTTGATGCAAAGAGCTGCATCTGGAAATACTGTGTGTTTACCTGTCATCCTCCTAATGTACATCCCCCACTGGTGCCAGTGGTGAGGTTTGAGGCTCCTTGATTACTGGGCCAGTGGTGTGGTGTCAAAATACCAACTATGAGATCACACTACAGTTGGAAAAAGGACAAATTCCCTGATCAGCATTGTACTGCAATCTCAGTACAAACAGATTGAATTTTCAAAACATCGATCATATTGACCATATGAAATTCAACATTCTAAGAAAGTCAGTCTTCTAAAGTAGGCCTCTACATAAATATGCAGTGCTAGTTATTGCATACCTTATTCTGCATGACATTATTGTGCTACTGTAACTTGCATATCCCATGATATTATTGTACAATCTATTATCTGTTGGACATGTCAAGTGATAGTTACCAGTGCTGCAATAGAAGAGGAGGGACAGATGTGTTGTGTTTGGTTACATGGTGTTGTCCGTTCTATATGTCTGAGTCCATAGTTCATACAGGGAGTAGTGCTGTTTTATATTACCAAACAACAAACAAACAGCTAAAGGGCAAATACAAAAACAAGAATATAAGTAGGACTGACCTCATTAAAGTATAAACACAAAACAAAGTAAACAATAACAACCCCTTCCACATAAATCAATCCCCCCCTTTTTTTTTTTTTGCAGGGGACAAGTGTTCCTACGTACTCCACATGGGGTGGGGAAGCAAGCCCTTCACACACACACACCTGACTAATATATACCTACTCTACATTCACACCAGTATTAAGAACTGAAAAATCTTTCTTCATAAAGGAATCATTGCAACCTCATACTTGCAAACCACACTGGCAGTTACTCCCCACCCAAAAAAATAAACAAAAAAACAATTGCAATAACCATAAAATCACTACTGCATAAAGAAATCCAGCTAAGACAAAGCAATGTTGTACACCCCCATTCCAAACTTTAGTCAGCTTTTATTCTGATTGCACAAAAGATCATTTGATCATTTATGCATTCACTCTTTCTGACACCATTTAAATTTGGTTGACCTTTCATGCATTCAACCTTCAAGATTTGTATACGTATATACATATATATGCATGCATACATTCAAACAGACACATACGCGCACATACACACAAAATAGGAGTGCACATCTTTCACACTAATACACCAACTTTTGACTTCACAGCTCAACTCAGTGATGCATATTTTATTTGTACACTCAATGTGATAATGCAAGAGCTTACCTCACGTATTACACCAACCATTCCTCTCAACTGCCTCTCAGCTACCTAGAATTTTGCAGAACACTCCACAACCACAATGAAGAAATGGATGTAATATATCACTACACAACCAGTAATTCAAAAGCCTGTTTAATAAGAAATAGCTCTAGCACCTTGGCACACAGGCCTTCATGGAGTCAACAAATACTAATTATGCAGGCAATTAAATACTATTACCAATATCAATTAAAAAACATGCAGTCAAATCATTCATAACATGTCACAATAAAAATGTCCAATTACATTCAATGTTTAATCCAGCAGGTGTCAATATTCCATACTGTAAAACAAACACACCCCTGGATTCTGCAAGCCCTGCACGGCGTGCAGGATTAGCACAAGAGCTCCAGCAGGCAATATTTCTGACGTGTGAACAAGGGATAACCTGCAGGGACGTGCATGAGCGCTCCTGCACTAGTCCTGCACGGACTCAGCCCCTGTATGCAAATTACCCAATTTTCAGGAGAAATCCATGCAAATGAGGTGAATTTGCAATCCAGGAAGCTGGAAACCAGCCATGCAGGACTAGTGTGATCTGCAGAAATGTACTCTGCCAGTAATGGAGTACATTTCTACAAATTACAAAACGGAGCCATGGCAGCTCCAAATAAAGGGTGGATATCATGTAGAAAGCATGCCAATGGCCAACTATAAGACCATTGGCATGGAAAACATTTGGAAAAATAAAAAAATAAACTTTTTTTTTTTAGCTGATCTCAGCTGTTTAAGCATAGGGCAGCGGCACGCAAATGGGATTGGCTGGAAAATAAGAAAAATAAAACATAAAATAAGCATTCTAACCAAAATCACTATTTTGCCATTATACCCAATGGCAGGCAGAAGACAACATGGCCATTGAATAGTGGTTGCTAAGTGGGGAGGCTCAGTGTGGGACATGTAACTATGCATCAGCAGGGAATCCTATGCAAATGAGGGTAATGATACTGAATCCCAGATTTCCCCTGCATGCTAGTCAGCACCCAACAGTGTAAGAGCAGGAATAGTGTGGTGCAAGCCTAGGAGTTAGCTGACATCACAGGGGGGGTATGTCAGGCATACTCTAATCAGATTGGAGTCCTGTAGCTCGGGTTTGCTCCTAGCTTAGCAGAGCTAAGCAAGGGGATGTGTCTGAGGCTGCCTAGCACTCTGTACATTGCCTAAGTGGGTGTGCATACCGCGCAGTGGGTTTTAAAGGGAAAAAAAAGAAAACCAGGAAATAGCAGCTCTGTGCACATTAGAACACTGTGTTTGTGCGGTGCACCCCTGGGCTTAAACAGGAAGGCAATGGGAAGGGAAAACAGCAATAGGAAGGTAATCTAGGAGAACTAGCATAGCTGGTAAGTGAAAGAAATGTATCAGAATCAGCCAATTACACAGGCAGCAGACCAGCCCATCCCAAGACACTACTATAAACTATGCAAACACCTTTCCCTCTGTTTTTTCCCACGTACTCTACACCACCGGTGTATACAAGTAGGGAAATTTTAACAAACAAAAACAACAGAATGATAGGGGCTGCAGCAGCTATCAGACATTAACATGTGGAAGAGGCTGAGGGTGGTGAAGATGAGAATGCTGTCAACCAACCCACAGTGAGGAGACAAAGAAGGGTGTACAGACCCAGGGTAACTTACCAGAGGCTACATGAGCTGGAGATAGTGGAGCACTATAGGGTGGACAGGGACCTCCTACAGCAAATTGTTGAGCTGTGCCGGCCACGCCTGACACACAGAACTAACAGAGGGGAAGCCATCCCAGTGGATACCAAGGTATGTGTAGGCCTAGGAATACTAACCACAGGTACCTCCCAAAGCCTAACCAGGGATATCATGGGAATCTCACAGGCATCAGCATCCAGAGTATTCCACCAGTTCCTGGATGCCATGTCAACACATGCCGGTGGGCTCGTATATTTCCTCAACACTGGTGAGGTGTTGGCCAGCAATATGCATCTCTTCCACCAAATAGCAGAATACCCTGAGGTGGTAGGTGCTATAGACTGCATGCACATATGCATCATAGCACCACCTGGTGAGCAGGGTAGGGTCTACATCAACCGCAAGGGCTTCTCCTCCATCAACTGCCAGGTTGTGGGTGATGTCCAGGGCATTATAATGAATGTGTGTGCTGACTGCACTGGAAGCTATCATAATTCCCACATCTGGCATCTGATGCAGCTGTACCAGAGATTTGCCAATGGGGACATTCCTTATGGTCACCTAGTGGGGGATGGTGGTTAAGCACTGGAGTCGTGGCTGATGATACCCATCAGAAATGCACACACACCTTAACAAGAATGCCATAATGAGGCACATGCACAGACCAGAATCATAATAGAGTCATGGTTCCGGTGCCTGGACACATCCAGTGAAGCCCTCCAGTGCTCACCAGCTATATGTACCCAAATTGTTATTGTATGTCCCATGCTACACAATATGATCCTGCAGAAACAGCTGCAGGAACAGCATGGATCATGGCCACACAGCCCCCCACTAATGCCAAGGCCTGCACAGGCACAGAGTGACTTAGAGGAGGAACAACCTGAGCCTGCCCCAGTAGGCAGATGGAGGCGTGCCCAGTATGCCATGGCCTTGGCAAAGAGGCAATGCATAGCACATACACTGACACAGTAGAGACCCAGGAAATGACACCGCTTTCTGACTCGCGCATACAGTAAAAGGGATGCCAAACATGATACTACCTGTGCTCAACCGTGTATAGGGAGTTTACTATGAGCATCCAACATAGACAGTCCCCAGCACCATCCTCGATATTGGCACACCCACAAGGTAAGTCGCTCCCCTTACCGATTGCTGATTGGAGTAGTATGTGTAGTTACTTGTATCTGTGGTATGGATGTGTGCATGCAAGGGAATTGGGTGGCTGAATAGGATGCCAGCATATAGTAGACACCTATAGTGGCAGCATGAGATCTGTAACAAATATGTGTGTCAGCACAGTAGCCAGAACTACACATGTTGACAAAACACACTGCAGGAAATATGCTGGGCCACATGTTTGTCCATATAACACACACATGCCAGTCAGGGAGGTTCACATACCCAACAACAGTCACAGCTAGCAGGACAGGTGTAGACAAACACAAACAAAGGTTGTGCTAAGGCCACTGAATGATGCATATAGGTAGCCACCCCCCCTCAGGCCTACACAGACAGACCACATCAGTTAAGGCAGCGGGATGTTAGTTCTGAAGGGTAGGAGGTCAGAAACTGATATGTAGGTCAATCAAACATAGGACCTGTAGTACACTGACATGCCTCTAGTCAGCATGATAGGTTAGAAAACAGAATGAAATGGAGTACCTGGCATACCAGTACAGTAATAGCAAATGTGTACAAGTGTCAGGTGTACACCCTCCCAATCCTGTGTAGCAATGTAGAAACAGTCAGGTGTGCCCACCCATAGCCTATGTAGACAGCAGTAGCAGTCATATG
Organism: Protopterus annectens; assembly: GCF_019279795.1. NCBI lineage: Eukaryota > Metazoa > Chordata > Ceratodontiformes > Protopteridae > Protopterus > Protopterus annectens. The sequence goes on along the minus strand of NC_056741.1, from coordinate 672,015,302 downwards.
TGCCCCCTCAATCTTATGTAGACAAGTAGTAACAGTCAGGTGTGCCCCCCAATCCTATGTAGAAATGTAGTAACAGTCAGGTGTGCCCCCCAATCCTATGCAGACATGTAGTAAAAGTCAGTTGTGCCCCCCAATCCTGTGTAGCAATGTAGAAACAGTCAGGTGTGCCCCCCATGGCCTATGTAGACAGTGGTAACAGTCAGGTGTGCTCCTCCCAATCCTATGTAGACTTGTAGTTAAAGTCAGGTATGTCCCCCCATCCTGTGCAGCATTGAAGAAACAGTCAGGTGTGCCCACCCATAGCCTATGTAGACATGTAGTAACAGTCAGGTGTTCCCCCCATTCCTATGTAGAAATGTAGTAACAGTCAGGTGTGCCCCCCCATCCTATGTAGACATGTAGTAACAGTCAGGTGTGCCCACCAATCCTGTGCCGCAATGTAGAAACAGTCAGGTGTGCCCCCCATAGCCTATGTAGACAGCAGTAGCAGTCAAGTGTGCCCCCCAATCCTATGTAGACATGTAGTAACAGTCAGGTGTGCCTCCCAATCCTATGCAGACATGTAGTAACAGTCAGTTGTGCCCCCCCAATCCTGTGTAGCAATGTAGAAACAGTCAGGTGTGCCCCCCATAGCCTAAGTAGACAGTAGTAACAGTCAAGTGTGCCCCCCTCAATCCTATGTAGACATGTAGTAACAGTCAGGTGTGCCCTCCAATCCTATGTAGAAATGTAGTAACAGTCAGGTGTGCCCCCCCCAATCTATGCCCCCCCATAGCCTATGTAGACAGCAGTAGCAGTCAGGTGTGCCCCCCCAATCCTATGTAGACATGTAGTAACAGTCAGGTGTGCCCCCCATCCTATGTAGACATGTAGTAACAGTCAGGTGTGCCCCCCAATCCTGTGTAGCAATGTAGCAACAGTCAGGTTTGCACCCCCCCATAGCCTATGTAGACAGTAGTGGCAGTCAAGTGTGCCACCCAATCCTGTGTAGACATGTAGTAACAGTCAGGTGTGCCCCCCCGATCCTATGTAGACATGTAGTAACAGTCAGGTCTGCCTCCCTCAATCCTGTGTAACAATGTAGAAACAGTCAGGTGTGCCCCCCATAGCCTATGTAGACAGTAGTAACAGTCAGGTGTGCCCCCCAATCCTACATAGACATGTAGTAACAGTCAGGTGTGCCCCCATCCTGTGTAGCAATGTAGAACCAGTCAGGTGTGCCCCCCCCATAGCCTATGTAGACGTAGTAACAGTCAGGTGTCTTCCCCCCAATCCTATGTAGAAATGTAGTAACAGTCATGTGTGCCCCCAATCCTGTGTAACAATTTAGAAACAGTCAGGTGTGCCCCCCATAGCCTATGTAGACAGTAGTAACAGTCAGGTGTGCCCCCCAATCCTACATAGACATGTAGTAACAGTCAGGTGTGCCCCCCAATCCTGTGTAGCAATGTAGTAACAGTCAGGTTTGCACCCCCCCATAGCCTATGTAGACAGTAGTAGCAGTCAAGTGTGCCACCCAATCCTGTGTAGACATGTAGTAACAGTCAGGTGTGCCCCCCCGATCCTATGTAGACATGTAGTAACAGTCAGGTCTGCCTCCCTCAATCCTGTGTAACAATGTAGAAACAGTCAGGTGTGCCCCCCATAGCCTATGTAGACAGTAGTAACAGTCAGGTGTGCCCCCCAATCCTACATAGACATGTAGTAACAGTCAGGTGTGCCCCCATCCTGTGTAGCAATGTAGAACCAGTCAGGTGTGCCCCCCCATAGCCTATGTAGACGTAGTAACAGTCAGGTGTCTTCCCCCCAATCCTATGTAGAAATGTAGTAACAGTCATGTGTGCCCCCAATCCTGTGTAACAATTTAGAAACAGTCAGGTGTGCCCCCCATAGCCTATGTAGACAGTAGTAACAGTCAGGTGTGCCCCCCCCAATCCTATGTAGACATGTAGTAACAGTCAGGTGTGCCCCCCATCCTGTGTAGAAATGTAGAAACAGCCAGGTATGCCCCCCAACCCTACTTAGACATGTAGTAACAGTCAGGTGTGCCCCCCCAATCCTATATAGAAATGTGGTAATGGTCTGGTGTGCCCCCAATCTGATATACACAAGTTATAACAGTCAGGTGTGTCTCCCCCAATCTGATGTAGAAATGTAGTAACAGTCAGGTGTGCCCCCTCCCCCAATCCTGTGCAGCAATGTAGAAACAGTCAGGTGTACCCCCCAATCCTATGTAGAAATGTAGTAACATGCATGTGTAGGTATAATACCAGTGGAGCATGGATGCCCAGAGGTGGCCAAGGTAGCAGGACAGATTGTAGCATTTGTACAATATGTAGGTATGTGTGTATCAGGTTTGTGTGTGTTTCATATTATTTGAGAATGGTCAGTAGTATGTATGCATGTTGAGGTATGTCCTGGTGGCCATTGCCCACTACTGCCAATGACAGGGCCAAGTCCTCACAACTGCAATGCCAAAGACAATTCCCACCAGTATAACAAATGCTAGCAGTAAACCATTGTAAATGTATGGTGATAATATGTGTCACCATCTGAAAGACTGACATGGCATGGCTGTTGGGCTAGATATACCAACAGTACACAGGGGAAAGTAGCCCAGACATACAGTATATAATGTGTAACTGTGAAATGGACACACCATTGGAATTGTACATACAGGTATGCATCACATTATCTGGGCCTGTAGTAGGGAATACCGGTGTAGTCTACCCGAACACTTGCAGATCACAAAGGTGGTAGGACTGATATATTGGGAAACAGCTGCTGTACCTGCACATGCCACCATAACTGGAATGCCCCATGCATATCTGTGCATCAGATGCAAGTAGTGTCCATAGCACACAATAGACATTACTGATGGAGCAGTGGTGGATAATGGAGAAGCAATAGACGTAGCTTTTGAGAACTTATACAGTGATGTTGAAAACGCAGCGTACAAACTAAAAAGATTACAATGGCAATGTTTCCATATTGAAGCCTGCCTTCACCATAAGTCATCCCAAGGGGCTTGAGAGTTAGATGCATGCCTACTTATGGGAACACATACCCGGATTTATTGGCCAGATGGCAACAAATGAACATAGAGACCAGTTTTCAATACATGAAGTTACTCATGGAGTACTTCAAGCCTCAAGAGACGGAAATCTCACACTTCATACAGATCAAGCAAAAAGAATTAGAACAGTTGATGCTATCAGATAATGACATAGTCAAACTAGAGAGATTACAGGGCAAACTGGATGCCTATGATAATAGGCTCAAAATGATTAAAATAGGTAAACTTAAGAGGGATTTTGATGACTTTGCAGCAGGCCACCTTTTTGAATGGCCCAGGAAAGAAAGACATCAGCAGAAAATAGAAGAGCCTAAAGATTTTCGGAAAAGAGGGCAACAGACTGATGCAGGCAAAACGCAGCAGGTACAAGTAGATATACACACACCAATCATCAGGGATACCATCAACACTGAAGAAGGAGCCAGGAATAGGATGAATAATGGAAGCATATTATTGGGAGATTTAGAAATTATATCTACACCGACAATAGAAGGAAAATATACCTCACAAAGAGAGAAGAAAGGAAAGGATGCTCCTAAAGGAGAGACAGGAACTGTACCAAAAAAAGGCACGATCCATATATCCATCTTTCAACAGCTTCCTTTTCTGTTACAGAACAAAGAAAGCAGAGTACCCAGATCCCTAAGCAGGGAAAGGAAGAAAAGAAAAGTGACTTAGAAGAACCACATCACTTAAAGAATGATGTTAATTCATTGGTGATTAACATCTCTAAATATAAGCTGACTAAAGAAGAAAATGACTTATTACAGAAAGGACTTAGTTTTATACCCTCATTGAAGTCTGAACTGAGCGAGGTGATCACTGACCTTAAAAGTTTTGGAAGAAATATTACTTTAAAATATATTTTTGATGGTAGAATGAATATAAAAGAAGAAAGTAAAAGTGGCATTGTGTATAAGAAACCTAGTACATTTGTACCTATAAATCCACCAGCAGTGGAAATGTTTATAAAATTATGTGAAGAGGAGATAGCACAATTGAAGCAGAGTAATAAAGGCAAACAGTTTCATAATGTGACTAGGAAAGAAAAAACAGCCCTGAAGGAATTACAGCAAAATGAATAAATAATAATTAAGCCCGCAGATAAAGAAGGAACCCTAGTGGTTATGGATAAAGAACATTACAACAGAAAAATGCTGGAAATGTTGAGTGATACTTCAACTTATAGCAGAATTAGCAAGGCTCAGCTACAAGAGCTAATAAAAAAAGTGAAAGATGATTTATATGATAAGTTGATGTGCGGAGAATTAGATGAACTGTTTGAGTTTTTTGAAGTATTGCACCCTACTGTGCTAGAAATTAAAGGAATACCGAAAGTGCATAACAATCTATTGGATCCACCTCTCAGACCCATAGTATCTGGCAGAGGATGGATCACGGAACCACTTTCAATATATGTGGAGGATGAACTTAAAAAACTTATGCACAAAGCGAGAACAGTATTGAAGGACATGGCACACCTCTTGGAGAGACTACAAGAAACTATGAAAGATTTGGATAACATCACAGACTTATTAATGGTAACCCTAGATGTTAATAGTCTATTTACATGTATCCACAATGAATATGGGATAGAAGCTGTAAGGCAGTTCTCATACACCAACAACATGGCAATGAAAGTTGATGTTATCTGTGGCCTCTTGGACATTATACTAAGTAGTAATGTGTTCATTTATGACAAAGATATTTATTGGCAAAAATAGGGGGTTGCCATGGGCACCCCCTGTGCCAATAGTTATGCGAGCATAGTACTAGCACAGTGGGAGTTACAATGGATGAATAGTAAAGATAACATATGGAAAGAGGAAGTACTGTTCTATGGTTAGTTTGTGGATGACATACTATTACTATTACTATGGAAAGGAGAAGTCCATCAATACCAACAGTTTCTAAGATATCTAACATCTACAACTGACTTTTTGAAGTTTGAATCCAAGTACTCCCAGGAAAGTATTGACTTCCTGGATATAAATATTATCTTTAAAAAGGGAACTGTAGAGACAGCCCTACATAGGAAAGCTACATGGAAGAACCACATACTACATAGAACCAGCATGCACCCCACACATATTTTCAACAACATTTTTAAAATCAAGTCATATGCATTTCTAGACCATGTACCAAGGAAGATACATTTCAACAAGAGTTTAACCAATTGGTGGATAACTTAGTAACTAGAGGGTACAGGAAGAATCAGATGGACTTTGAACAAGTGATGGAATTATGAAGAGGCAAAGCAAACCATATTATCATTATAAACATGTAAAAGGACAGAAGAATAATGAAACCCAAGAGTTCTTAAGACGTATATTAACTTATGCACCAGATAATAAACAAATAAACAAAATTATTCAAAAATATTGGCCAGTTTTAACAGTAGATCCTAAAATTAAAAGTATAGTAGGAGAAAAACCCAAATTCACATATAAAACAAGAAGAACTTGAAAAGTCTACTGTGTAACAATAGAACAGAAACAACACAGAGAAGTGTAGTAAAGAAAAAAGGAACTTTCAAATTTGAGAAGTGTAAGGCATGCAAATATATTAATACGACTAATGTGTTCCAACATCCTGCCACACATAAAGTATATTCTTACAAAGGGAATGGAAATTGCAATACAGAGAATGTGATATATATAGCCAGCTGTGAAGGATGTATGTTGTTCTATGTGGGCAAAACTAACAGAAAGTTCAAAGAACGTATTTTACGTCATCTAAGAGACATCAATAACAAGATAGAAGTTAATGCTTTGTATCAGCATATAAAGCATTATCCAGGGCATAGCTTTACATTTATGATATTAACTAATGTTTCAGTTACAGCGCGAGGTGGAGATTTATTCAACAGAACTGAAAAAATAGAAATGGAATGGATTATGAACTTGCGTACCAGTCAAAGTCCTGGCCTAACACAGTAGTCCCCTTAAAACCAGTACTAAAAGAAAGGAGGCTTAGGGGGTGATAATATACTTCTTTCATTAAACCACTAAGAAATAGGACTGAATAACATGACAGCAAAGCTATACAACTAGCTACTAAAGAACATGTGAGAATGGACTTCTCCCAAGAGGACAGAATAACCAATGACATACTTGTAGGAACTCAGGAAGTTAAACTGATGTGGCAGTGTATATAAAAAGACAGACTGGATACAAGTAGTAAGTGTAACCAATGAATAATGAAGGCAGAGAGTCTTATTTGAATATAATACCTCATTGGTCAATACCTAGAATACACACAGTATAAAAGGAAGAGCAAAGCAGATAAGCACAGGATCTAAAGAAGGTTTACAACCGAAAGCGCTTATCCGTTCCTGAGTCCGTTTTTGAACACAAGCAGTATGCTTATTTGAAGTTGGCTTTAGAACTAGGAATATTTTGGAACCTGCTCTAGAGACTTTGCAAACAGGCAGTTTGCTGATTCCAGTTGGCTTCAGAGGAAGGAAGAATCATTTATCCTGGAATTTGTTTAATTGCACAGGCAGCACACCGATTTGAAGTTGGCCTTAGACTTTGGAAATTCATTCTGGTGTCCATGAACACAGGATGCCTATTGGAATCAATTGGCTTTAGAAGAAGGAAGAGCTTTGGGACTTGTCCCCCCCCCCCCTTTTAACACACAGGCTGTATGCTGGTTACAGGTTGGCTTCCAAGTAAGGAACCTTTTGCAACTTGTTCTAGTGCTTTTGCATACAGGCAATTTATTGACTTAGAACTTTGGAAGTACCTACTGAGGAAGCGGAGCATATAGTTGTCAGTGAATGGAGGTTTTGCACCCGAGGAACGGTAGCTTGATGTGACTTCCAATGAATGAGTAATTTCTTGTCTAATCATATTGAGCCAAGTTACTATAATAAGAAATTTGCTCCGAGGAAAGTGTTGTTAATGTTTGAACCAGCACTTTGAAGTAGGCAATTTGTAGTTTTTAACTGAACAGAATTAAAAAATTGTTTTTATTTAAGGAAGGACTTGGGATACATATGTAGTGCTTGCATGCCAGCAACTACAAGAAAGGGGATATATAATACCCGCTAAATGGACCATCTTGAAGCTAGCTACCATGTGGAGGGAGTAGCCTTATTGTGGCTTTTCATTTGCACCCAGCTCACCCAAACACCATCCACAGGTACCTCTCTGGTTGTATCCCTGCTGTTGGGAATGGATACAATATGACCCCCACCTGTATATGGCAATAGTGAAAGAATGCAGCATGCAGTGCAGGTGTCCCATGCAGGTGTGTCCCTAGCTGAAGATAGGACCCTGCCAGCATCCACACCACCTGATCAGTACTGATAGAAAGTATTGGCATGAACACCTAGCACACCTACCCTGTCACCCCAGGGGAATATACTGTTTGGCAGTCTGGGACTGTAGGACTGACAGAATGCAAAGGCCTGCCACAGCTGGCCCACATCATCAACAAATGGCCTACAGGCCTCTGCCAAAGGCCTGTGTCTCACACTTATTGCCAATGCATGTTATGTCATGGACACCCACATAGCATAACACATTCCACATAAGCCATATGCAAGGCCATGTGGACAAACCACAGTAACATGTCCACCATGTCCCACTGCATGAACTTTGGACCAATACAGAAACACAGCTGTGATGAGGTGATAACCTCAGGGAAAGTATCAGGGATTGTATGCATAATGTATGGCAGAGGATAGAATAATAGAAGGGGGTGAGAGCATGGGCAGCATGGAATGTGCAAGGTCCGACACACAGCTGTGTGCACACACTATCCCTGGCTGCAAACACATAAATGGGTGGCTAAAAACCTGCTTGTACATCACAATAGGAATAATGTCCTGACTCATGGCTCCTGCCTCTGGATAACCTGTGTGAATCTGTACAGCTGTGAGGTATTGCCACAGCAAGTTAAGACCATACTGTCATGCCAATGAATGCACAAGTATGAGATCCTCTGCCAGCACTGTACCAAGGTGCTGAACCAGATACACAGACCCAGCAGCAAGTGTCTGCAGCTCCTCCTCCAGAATGACATAACTTACCATGAATATGTAGGCATCTACCCAAAATACCGGACACAGCTGCATTCACTCTTGTTCCCCAGGACATCACTGTGAGCAAGAATGTCCACCTGACAGTACTTGAGGACATAACACATCACAGTGTATAACAGTACACATGTCTGAATATCTTTGCTAACACCAGTATCATGTAGCAGAAGCAGCACAGGCACAATCACCTACAGTACACACTATCCCTTGCACAGTTTGTCCCATATTGCCAAATGATCTATGGATACCCTGCAGAAACAGTTTGATACTTGTAGGTATACAACACAAAGGTCTGCACTGGAGTACAAACAACCTGGAATGGATCCACACATTCGATACAGTTGGGCATACTGGACATGCTCACTCACAGAGAAATGAAGGCAATGTCAGACAACCACATACCAAAAGGTCATACTGAGCATGCTCACACACTTAAACAAATGAAGCCCATGTCTGCAAACAACATTGGACCATACATATCTGACTTTTGCAGATGTTAGTGCATACACTCCTCAGTATGCACCAGTCATGCTTTGCACACACAGTGGATAGGAATACAGACATATATCCAAGGACAACACAATATAATAAGCCAAAAGTAGACATACATAGATGTGTGGAACAGAGTGACTGTGACAAAGAGCCATCTATTATGAGGCCTGTCCCACCCAGCACACAGCCAAATGGCTACAACCACATGGTGTGTAAATGTCACTCACTATAGAAATTAGCCACTGGTATCCATCAGCATTACAGACTATGTGGTGCAAGTGCTAGCCGTGCAACAGACTGTACAAGGCAGTAGTCATCTAGCAGCTGTATACACATACCTGTGGAATATAACCCTGTGTGTGCCTGCATGTGGTGTGTCAACCTTTAAATGGATGGGTTATGGCCCATGCACACACACTGACAAGCCTGATGATGTCATCTACTTTGAAATACACCTTTGGGAATAGCGTAGCCCAGTAATATCTGTGGCATGTCCTAATACTGCATAATGCTGTAGTGTGATAAACTAGTTAGGTAGGAGTTCTAATCCCAGACAAGGAAACTGTGTGAATGGATGTGTCTCTGTTAGTGAAGGGAGCAATGCTATTCACGTTCACTACAATTCAAATGTCCTACTTTGGCAAGGCTGCTGATGTCATTCACTGTGAAATACACCTTTGGGAAAGGTGTAGCCCAGTAATCTCTGTGGCGCATCCTATAACTGTGTAATGCTGTTGTGTGATGCCCTAGTTAGGTAGCTGTTCTAATCCCAGACATGGCAACTGGTTTGTGTGTGTCTCTGTCTGTGTAGGGAGCAATGCTTTTTAGGCTAGTCACATTCACTACAGATCAAATGCCCTACTTTGGCAAGGCTGCTGATGTCATTCACTGTGAAATACACCTTTGGGAAAGGTGTAGCCCAGTAATCTCTGTGGCATGTCCTGTAACTGCATACTGCTGTAGTGTGATAACCTAGTTCGATAGGAGCTCTAATCCCAGACATGGCAACCATTTGTGTGTATGTGTGGGGAGCAATGCTTTTTAGGCTAGTCACACTCACTACAATTCAAATGCCCTACTTTGGCAAGGCTGCTGATATCATTCACTGTGAAATACACCTTTAGGAAAGGTGTAGCCCAGTAATCTCTATGGTGCATTCTACAACTGCATGATGCTGTAGTGTGATCACCTAGGTAGGTAAGAGTTCTAATCCCATACATGGCAACTGTTTGTGTGTGTGCGTGTGTGTGTGTGTATCTCTGTCTATGTTAGGGAGCAATGCTTTTTATGCTAGTAACACTCACTACAATTCAAATGTCCTACTTTGGCAAGGCTGCTGATGTCATTCACTGTGAAATACACCTTTGGGAAAGGTGTAGCCCAGTAATCTCCATGGTGCATCCTATAACTGCGTACTGCTGTAGTGTGATAAACTAATTAGGTAGGAGCTCTAATCCCAGACATGGCAACTGTGTTTGCGTGTCTTTGTCTGTGTAGGGAACAATGCTTTTTAGGCTAGTCACATTCACTACAATTCAAATGTCCTACTTTGGCAAGGCTGCTGATGTCATTCACTGTGAATTACACCTTTGGGAAAGGTGTATCCCGGTAATCTCTGTGACATGTCCTATAACAGCGTAATGCTGTCGTGTGATATAGTACCCTGATAGGGGATCTTTTCCCACAAGTGTGGATGTTTGTGTGTGTGTGTCTATGCCTGTGTACAGAGCAATGCTTTTTAGGCTAGTCACACTCACTACAGATCAAATGGCCTACTTTGGCAAGGCTGCTGATGTCATTCACTGTGAAATACACCTTTGAGAAAAATGTAGCCCAGTAATCTCTGTGGTCCATCTTATAACACTGTAATGCTTTAGTTTGATATAGCCCGCTGTTAGGGGTTCTATTCCCACACATGGCAAGTGTGGCTATTTGTGTGTGAGTTTCTATGTCTATGTAGGGCGCAATGTTTTATAGGTTAGTCACACTCAATACAGATCAAATGCCCTACTTTGGCAAGGTTACTGATGTCAATTACTGTGAAATACACCTTTGAGAAAGATGTAGCCCAGTAATCTCCGTGGCACGTCCTATAACAGTGTAATGCTGTAGGGTTATATAGTACTCCGGTAGGGGGTTTATTCCTGCACATGACAAGTGTGGATATTTGTGTGTGTGTTTCTATGTCTGTGTAGTGAGCAATGCCTTTTAGGCTAGTCACACTCACTACAGATCAAATGCCCTACTTTGGCAAGGCTGCTGATGTCATTCACTGTGAAATACACCTTTGGGGAAGGAGTACACTAGTAATCGCCGTGGCGAGTCCTATAACTGGGTAGTTCTGTAGTGTATTAAACTAGTTAGGTAGGAGTTCTAATCCCACACATGGCAGGTGACTGTGTTTGTTATTTGTATCCTGTGTGGAGGTGGCCATCAGTGTGTAACAACTGGACTCACTGTGGAGCAGGTTTTGCAAATTTCTTATATGGTGGCCCTATTATATGTCACAATGTCTACCATACAACGATAACAGATGTGAAATAGCCAAGAGGCTGAGGTGCCAATCCATACACTTACATGTGGCATCAAGGTCTGATGAACAAAGTTAACAACCCTTGTATTACCCAGAGAACACTCTCAACCCATGCCTCATACACAAACACACTTGCCTAGGCAACAACCGCTATGGTGGTAGTACCCTGCATATTGCCCACAGATAGTAACCATGTGTGATTGCAGCAGACTACAGAGGGCATGGCACCCTGTCCATCAATAGAATAGGCACGTGCATGCAGCCAGTGCACCTCCACTATGTTCCCCACTGGACAACTGCAACATCTGTGGTGTCATCAAATGTGACCCACAAAGGACATACCATGTATTAAACACATGCCCTGTATGAACAGATGCAACTGACACTGGGGAATAACTGTATCATGCTATCATTGTAGGTGCAGGGTCAACCTGTAGGGTCAACCTGCTGTCCTTTACCTGTTCCCACCACATGAGGCCAGGACTGGCACATCTGATGATAACAATCTGTGTACACAACATGGGCCAGACACCTCAGGTACAGTTCCACATGTCACTGTACATGCATGTGGGATGTGTGCACATCCCAGACACCATCCATGCCATAGACTAAAGAACACATACATGGCAAGCAATGCTCAGCAATGGCCACGCACAATAGTGACACAGGTGACTAGATGGTGAATACAGTACCAACCTGTGTGGGCCAATCCAGACACTACACCCCTGAGCCACACTGCAGACCATTGTCACATGGCCTGATGCCAAGGTATACCCATTATCTAGCCTTGTATAGCCTTCTGGCACAGTCAACTACTACACACCAGTGAAGCAATACCCCCATGCATATCAGTACTGTCACCCTGTGTCTGTGTGTGTGGTGTATGATGCTTCTGACCTCAGTCACACTCACTACAACCCCCACTGGCATACTGAAGCATTTTGTCTGATGTCAGATACCTCCACATACCCTTTGCCCATATAACCTCTGGATAACCCCTGTGGTGCATGTGATACCTGCATAGTAGTGTATTGTGGCAAACTAACTAGTGAGGATGTGTATTCCTGACTCTGCCAGTGTGTCAATGTGTGTGGGTCCCTGAAAGAGTATGTCTGTGTTGATGCTGACACCTGTTCTTATGGACAGGCACATGTACTACACCTACCGTATCACTACCATATCACTGTTGCAGATCTCAGTCACCATCACACATACGTTTGGAGAGCTCCTCAACTTGTAACCTGTGTGGCACATTCAATAACATATAGACATGTGATTGCAATACACAGTCAGTCAGGGGGTTGATACCCTGTACTGGTAGTTGTGTGACACAAATATGCTTAGGTTTTACTCTCCCTCCCCCTCCCTGACCTATCTTTGCCTCTGTCTGCTTCTCTCACTCCCTCTGTGGTGGATGTGGAGATGTACATCTGCTTTGCTTAAGCAGCAGCATGTGTTTTGTAAGTGATGCCCATGATCAGCTGATGGCCTCTGCATGAATTGCAGCCCTCCTCTAGCTGATTGCATGTGGAACAGCTGTGGTAACATTCCCATAGAAAATTGCATGGAAACACACTCTAATATCTAGGAACATCATGTTGGTGTTGGGCCTTTTCATTCATTGTGAGCAGTACCTAGATCTGTTGTTTGGCAAACAGCATCACAGATGGATTAAGGATTTACCTCTAATAACTTACACTGTGGAATCCAGCGAACACACAGGAGGGGGATGTGCTTGACATGACTACAAAATGTAAGTGTCGCTATTCTGCATTTGGAGTAATGTTGGTTTAACAGGGTGTCTGTGGATATGGCTGATCTACATGTTTTAATACCTGTCATGACAGTGCTATGTTTCTGAGGAAGCCTCCATCTCTAGGGTCATCTGCAGACTGGGCAGCGTGTGGTGCCTTTTGTTTCTTATGTTACTCACAGAGCACCTATCTGTGAATTACAGAAGCATAGTGTGAGGAATACAGACAGTACATGGGGACAGACATGAGAGTTACTGACTTCATATCCCTCATAGGACATATGTCACAACAAATCCTGTTACAACAGTATATGTATGAGGTTATCACAGCAACAAGTCAATGTTGGCCCTGTGTTTGTGCCTCCAGCCACAACTCTGTCAACGTGTGTACATATGTCATGTGGTAAGAGGTGCATATGTACTGTACACCATAATTTAGTGACATCATATCTGATAACAAGACAGTGAGATATCAGACTGCAACACATGTTATGTATAGTAAGGGTTATCTTTGAGGACATAGCCTGGGAATTCTGTGGTTGTGTGTACAGTACTGAGGTCTGTGTACTTATGGTGATTGTTGACAGTGTGTGTATTGTGAATATGTACCTTGGCCTGTGTACAGACTGTGGTAGATGTCATTGTTTTTGGTCCTGTTCTATCTGACGTTACATGCTGCTCCACTATATGTTACACTATTGGCTTACATGTTTGTAGGGCCAAAAATACACATGTCCCATACCACAGACAGGCATCGGACCACACTGTGTAGTGGCCTAGTATATGCAGGGTTAGTGTGTGAGTGGCACATATGAGGATGGTGATCAGATAGCCCATATACTGTAATATTACGCTAGCTACCAAATGTGGCTGTGGCTGTGTTCACATTAGTTGTGGTTATGCACTTTCACACAGGTGTCTGTTACTCTGTGCTGTAACATGCCTGTAGAGCCTGCTATATATGCAGGTACATGTGTATTCCCCCATAAGAAATGTAGGCCAGTGTTGTGGCAGTCTGCCTGTAGCTTGCACAGTGCTTTGCTACATGCCTAGTAGCTTAGTGTACTTACCCAGTGTGATGTTATGTCCAGATACTTTCCAGATGTAATGCTGCCAGGCCACCATAACAGTCATGTATGTTGGACAAAGCAGTGGGATGCTGTACAGATGTATGTCACTAACTAGTGGGTAGTATGTGGCCATGGCACCTCTGTACCAGCAGTTAGTATGTGTCAGGCAGACAGGGGTGTGTGAATGCATAACCTATGGGGGAAAATGTATAACAGTGTTTACGTGATATACCCATCTACATGGCTGTTAACATCCACATTGTCAGGCTCGATCCACATGTCTTGCACTAAGGGGTTCTGTGTACACTTCTGGACTGAACAGAGTGTGTCAGACTGTCCACATTTATTGGCCATTTCTCTGCTGTCATCCACAGAATTATTACTGTGCTAGCAGTGGTACTGTACTATGATGTCCTTAGGATGTCTGTCTATGGCCAATGGCGCACATTTTAAAAAGCAGATGTGACCTCCCACACACAACATGTCTGTGAAGACAACCGCTACATATATACTTGCAATACATACCTGACATCCCCTTGCACTAAGAGGTTGGGGCTATTGAGGCTGAGGTAGGGCTCCACTCCATGTTCAGGACATATGGTGAACATATATGCATATATACTTATCCATATATCTATATAGCTATATACACATATACATATCGACATACATAGATGGATATGTGTATATATATATATATATATATATATATATATATATATATACATATAAACACTCAGATATATACATATACACAGCAATATATGTCTACACATATACAGATAGAGATATATATGCACATATATCTACATATATATTGACAGTAATAGGTATATCAGAATAGATTTCTATGCACATATAGTTATAGATATCTACATATATATCTACATAAATAATCATATCTGTACACATAGGATGTGCATACATATATAGCTATATATACATATATCTATCTATATATATTTATATATATATATATATATATATATATATATATATATATATATATATATATATATATATATATATATTTATATAAATATACATATATATATATATATATATATATATGTGTGTGTGTACATACGAAGAGATGTACACATGGCCATATATATGTTGCACTATACATATGTGTTAACAGACATATGTAAGAATATACATGTGTATGTACATGTAGACATATATCAACCGAGTACATGTATATATCCATATTCCTGTCATGTGAAAGCCTCACAGCTGTGTATACACTCCCAGATGTATCTCACTGTATGTACCTGCTATGTGTACATTATGATAAAGCAACATATGTGATCCAACAGTCATATTAATAACAAGTACTTCACTATTGTGGAAGTAAAGGCATTTGTTCAATACTAATCAATATATGTATTGACAGATATACTGGAAAAGCAACAGCTGTCTTCACAGTGGTCATGGAATAGTAGTTAAGTGTTGTGACTTTAGTGGACAGGGTCCTGGGTTCAAGATGGCAAGGGCTGTTTATTTTGTTGCTTGGCAGAACAAGGGCTGTCAGATACGGAGTGGTTAAGGCAGTTGCACGAAGCTAAGCAGTGCTAAGCTACTGGTAAATGTACAGGCACCTACACAGTGCAGGCTTCACTTACCATGCACGAATCAGCTCAGCTGTTATATTGCAGCAATGTTGATACCTGCTAAGCATGGCTTAGCCCTGTTAACCTGTTCACACCACCCAGTATGATAACATAGCAGGGTAAAGACATCCGTAATAAGTGTATGTAATGCCATGTACAATACATGTGCCTGTCTGCTGCTATTACAGTAGTAAGGGGTGTGAGTGTCATGTAT
Organism: Protopterus annectens; assembly: GCF_019279795.1. Taxonomy (NCBI): domain Eukaryota; kingdom Metazoa; phylum Chordata; order Ceratodontiformes; family Protopteridae; genus Protopterus; species Protopterus annectens. Next base: position 671,999,504 of record NC_056741.1, on the reverse strand, counting down.
GGGACACAGACATATATGAGGCATGTACGGCACTGCCATCCATGTGACTGTGTTACATACAGGGGTAGTAGCCCAGGGTATGTGCTGTTACACTGGCATGTAGTGTATCATGGTGATACTACTGTTGACAGTGCCTACCCAGGCAAGAGTAGAGTGCTAAATGTAGTACTGACAATAGGCACATCTGCAGGCATAGCTGGACTCTGAGGCCTCCCTGTTGTATCCCTGGTGTGTGAGCTGTGTCACAGTATATAACCCCTACTGGGCAATGATCCGACATGTGGAATGTAACTGTAGACTACCATCTTTACAGCACATGATAGTGAGGGCTCCTGACATGTAGGTATGGCATACATATTGTTGTCAAATGTCTGTCAACACATTCATCCTACTGCATAGCTACTTGCCAAGCTGATGACTGTCAGTCCCTGTACAGATGTACAGATGGCAGGTATCTATCTGGGATATATACAGGCATCATAAGCTTGACTGACGCTGACATGTCTGCCCAGCTGTGTAAGAACTTGCACATATTGGAGATAACACCCTGTATGCACTACATGTCATGGGTATTTCCACTACACTACCTCAATCAACAGAACATGCTTGGGTACAGGTCTTCATCACAGACACTAACCATGTGTTGTAATGCATGTTGCATGCATGTCAACATGATCACCTCAGTGGCCATGTGCAGGTAGCACCTGGAGGAATGGCTGATGCATGTCACTCTCACCCTGAGGATCACCACAGTAGTCTGTGTCAATAGATTGCCTGCTGCCACATGGCAGGTGGCAGGATACCACTGTACACACAACCCCTACACAACCCATCTCTCCTTGGACAATAGCTAGGTACACAACTATGACCACCTGCAGTGATGCACCCCAATACTGACACATGTGTATGTGTGCATGACTGAGTATAGCAGTGTCTGTGTGTTAGCACACATGTATGTGGGAAATTCCATGAGGGCCTTCACAACCACTGCAACACCCATTGCCATAGCCAGTTGTGGCTGCTGCTGTATGGGACATTACCCTCTTAAGCTCCTCCCATACCAGCTAGACAAGCCTTGACGTACCATCACAACAGTGCTGTACAAATGGGTCGATAGCCATGGGATACCCATTTTGTTCTGGCAAGTGTGGGTATGTGTGCATGTCTGTTTATCTGTAGGGTACAGCATTCTGAGGCCACATACACCTATTACAATACCCATTGCCACATGGTTGTACAGATAGTGTTGTTGCTGCCTATCAGTGAGGCATGACAATGCAGCATGCTGATATGCATCAGATGCATATCCCTGTAGTACCACTGTTGGGATCTACAATGGGGTGTATCACAGTCGTGGCCAATGTGGGATGGTGGGTATATCAGAGTGTCATCATGGGTGTCAGGGAATACAATATCCACTGGGGGATGTGGGTGCTGTGTACACTGTCATTACACCAAGGTACACCCGGTATATGTCCCATGTACCACGTTATGGTTACCACTGTCACCACCAACCATACAGGTAACTGATACCACATTCCAGGCCAGGTATGCATGTGCTGTGTGCAGCCTACCTGTAACACATTGGACACACAGTCAAGTTAGTTAACAGTGATAGGATCTGGTCTCTCAGATGTGTGTCTGCCTGTTATGTGTCTGTTAATGTGTATATGATGGTATGTCACACTATGTATTGTCCATATACACCCATTACATCACCCATTAGCATACTATACATTTCTGGGGATGTTCTGCATATAACATGTAACCTGGGACACACCTCACCCTAAATGGTGTGTGCAAAGTAAGCCACACATTTCAGTATCACTACATATCTAGGAAGGGGTCTAGTCCCAGTGTTGCCAAGTAACAGTGTGCATGTATGTGGATGGGTCTACATCAGGTTGCAGGGTATACATGGCCTAGCAGGTCACCTGTCCATGTAGCACAGGCAATAACTGTTATACTAACCTGTGCATGTCTTCAACTGTACCCCAGATATGTCAAAGCCATGGTGTCACCACAGTGCCATACCCCGTTGTGGAATATGACTGCAGACAATCCTCGTGCTGACACATGCACACCTACATCACAAATGGATAACATTATAGAGACCACAATCAACCAGTGTTACTAACAGCTGTAATGCATCATTGCTGGATGGCTACACTAACTGACATATATGCATTACACTTTAGTCCTTACAACATGTTACACTGCAGTACTGTGGTACACTGTAGCACAGTCACCATGTGCATCAGAACCATGTTAGCCTGTCACTGCATTAATGGTAAGGATGACAGGGATGTGGCACAGGTATCATCATATGCACAGGGCATCCTTATGCTGACACATGTACACCTACAAAACAAATGGATAACATTATAGAGACCACAATCAACCAGTGTTACTAACAGATATAAATGCATCATTGCTGGACAGCTACACTAGCTGACATATATGCATTACACTTTACTCCTTATAACATGCTATTCTGCAGTACTGTGGTACACTGTAGTACAGTCACTGTTTGCATCAGAACCATAGTAGCCTGTCCCTACATAGATGGTATGGATGACAGGGATGTGGCACAGGTATCTTCATATGCACAGAGTGTGTTGTTGGTTTTCCAGAGGCTGAGGGTGGCCTATACATTTGACACCATGTGTGCGGGTGAGGGGTGTACCGAGGTGAACTGGGCATGGTGATGTGGTGTGTGTAGGTATGGGGTTGCTCTAGGTGTGTTTGTATAGTGTGTGGGTATGCATGCACACAGTTCTGCCATGTGGCTGGTATACACAGGCATTTATGGACAGCTGCAGACCATACCTGGCAAGGTATGAAGTTCACTGCCTCCAGCCATGGACATGTGGACTGTGCCTGCCAGGGTTTCCATGGGCATGTGCAAGTACAGGCCTCTATGTGCTACTATCACCTGATGTTGACAAATATCCGCTGGTACCAGGTCCCTCCTGGGAATGGCCAGGACCATGTCCTTGTGGCCTGCTGTGCTGTGGTGTGGACAGCACCCCCCTGCAGTGCTGGGGCTGGCACTGCCACTACAGGAACCCCTTGGTGTCCTAGCATGTCCACGTTGACTGCCAGCTATTGGTGTTGCTGGCCTACATCCACGCAGCTTTCACCACACTCCCACCTCACATTCAAGCATGGACAGACCACGGTTGATGAGGGCCATCATCTCACCAGACCGTCTATCCATGAATGCAGTTAATACATGGATGGCACCAGCCAGTTCATGGGCATTGTCACTTGCAGATGTGAGAGTAGCCCTCTGCAGCCTCAGGCCCTGTGTGGTGTAACGTTCTATATGTGCTGGTACCTCCATGACAGCCTGAAACATGTGCCTGCTGGTATCAGCTATGTTGCCTCTGCCAGGGGCATGATGTTCATCGGCCCTACCATGAGCACCCTGGGACATCTGCCTATGTGGTCTGCTGCCAGACATCCAGCTATGCCTGCTACAACCAGACACAGTAGGCATGGTTGCCACACTTTGCTGTGCACAGCCACCAAACACCAGCTGTCCCTCCGTTATGGCCACTGGTGAAATTGTATGTATATTCACTGAAAGTGTATGTGGGGTTGGTGGTGGTTGAAAGGGGAATGTCAAATGATGGTGCTGTTTCAGCCCCTGACAACCCCGCCTATGACTCAACAGTACTATCATCATCTTCGGTGGATGTATAGACACCAACATCAGATAGCATGCAGGAGGGACCCTGACCCACCTCGCCACCTGTGGGGGAAAACAATAAACACACTTTAAAACCTGTACAGCATTGCCTAACAATTCACTCACACACACACACACACACACACACACACACACACACACACACACACACACTCACCACCATAATACCTACCTGTCCGTGACTTTACAGACAGTCCCACGTATATGTCCATGTGTACCCCATCCTTCATCACATTTGGTAACATACACACATTGATGCCACTCATTAACATATCAGTCCTCTAAATGCCTACACAAGCAATCACAGCACAAGACCTACTATTACATTACCGGCCTGACCTGTGTGTAGTGGTTTTAGATGGCCTCATGGCTGTCATTTGGTGTTCACCCTTTGTATGTCCAGACATCATCAGCATGGCCCCTATATGTGTGGGCTAATATGTTCACTCCATAATATCATGCACTGGTGTGTTATGCATATGCAATGCTTAGTACATGCCAGATATGCTGTTCAATCAGCCTATCATGTGACAACTGTAATATATGGATACATTCGCATCTGTAGTGCTGCATATGTGGGTTGTAGGTGACCTCTCTGCTGAATGCGATATTAAGGGTGTACCTGGTGTCTACCGTCCCTCTCAATGCCTGTTCCATGCTACAGATCATATTATACTATCAGCTGTCCTGTGATTACACACATGACAAGTATTCCTGGTGTGTATTGTGGCAGTCCATGTCCAAGTACTGCATGATCCCAAAGGGAGGTACTGCTATATGAACACCCCACAATCACACATGTGCATGCATGGCCAGTCACACAAACACACACACATGCATCCATACATCCTACATGCATCAACCTCTCTCCACTTCACCAGAGTGACCCTACATGCAAACTAACTACCCACCAGGATGCACACGTACACACACATACAGGTGAGGTTGCACAATGATTGTACACACAGTCCTCCTATTACCCATCTGTCAATATGCATAACATATGGTTACCAAGAGCATGCAGTGCAGGTATAGTCAATCCATGCTAGCAACAGTAAACATGTGTGTGATGCATGTGCTGTGTCACTAGGTGATGCCCCTTCCCCTGGATATCACTGCACCTACGTACACAGTATTGCTGTGCACCTGTTCTGCACCCTGCCATGTATTGTGCACCACACCTCACAGGTGTACAGCCCATTACTGAATGTATACTACTGTGTCAGTTATGTCAGCTTTAATGCTTAGAGCCCCTATGTTTTCCAGCAACACATACCTGGGATGATATGTGGACAGATGTCATTTGTGAATGCCTGATGTCTGATTTACAGCTCCCAACATCAGTGGACCATGTATGAACAATCCAATACTTTTACACTGACAACCATCAGAGCATACCATGGCTATGGGGGTGTACACACACTTATTGATATGATGCACCCATCCTTGATCTGCCATTGGACCACATCACCACATATCAGTATATGAGCCCAATATGTGACATATGTCCTGTACTTTCACATGCAGTGCCTACTGAATGTGTTAGGTGGGCGGATGCTGACTGCAATGCATACACACTGTGTGTGCATATGTGTGCACACCCTTATCATGATGGTTTGTCACACCTCTTGTTGTGTGTACTACAGCAGTCACTACTCCTAGCAGGGGTATAGCAGCATGGGCCGTCTAAATTTGCCAGTGTATGTTCAGTCTGCCCTACACATGTCCCCCTAATCTGCTTGATTGCAAGGTCCATTCATGTGCATATCCCTTGGTGTTCACACACTGCCATCACTATTGCTGTGGGGGTAGGGTTATGTCTGCCACAGGTCCTGAACCTGACTATGTGCAGATACAGACATTCTTAGCATCCTTAGGATCCCTGCTGCAGTGCACTGGTGTGTCATGCTGACACCCCCCTCCTTCAGTCTTTTTGCAGATGCATGACAAGTAAGCCTTATACCTGTGTGTCACTTTGTAGTGACCCATACACTGAAAATATGTTGCAGCCTAATCCCAGCTGATAATGTGGACCACTGTAATGCCTTATGCCACAGTGTATCTCTGCAGCAGTTGCCATTGTCCTACAGATATATACACTGGTGTTGCACTGTATATGGGTGTTGTTCCATACATGTCCCTAATGTAGGCCATGTCTCCCACCATTATGTTACTCCCTGTGGACACATTCCACAATGACAGGATGTTAATTATCATGCTGGTGTCTGACATACCCTTCTAATACCCCATCATGGTCACCCCTGTGATACCGTGCATTTCACAGCAACAATACGTGCACATGTACAGCATGCATTCTGGTAGGTGTGCTAAATGTGTGCATGGAATATACCATCTCCATTACATGCCCGGTGTATTGGCAAGCATCTACATAAAACATACTCACCAGCTAAAGGCTGCTGTCTTGGTGGTATCCCGGAAAGACATACATAAGAGGGTGAGAGATGCAAAATCAGTGGCATTGCTACAGGGTGGGTGCAGTATTACAATACATCGACAGTGCATTTCCACAATACTACCACATATGGACATCTGTTTATCCCTACTATGCATCAACAAAATATATCTATGACATGTCAGATATGCATGATCTACCTGTACCAATGCAGATGTATATGCAACAGTGGCTTACCGATGTGCCCTTACCTGCACACTCCTCGGCTGGTGTGTGGGTGGCACCCACCTCCACAAAGGTGTAAGGCACCCACCTCCACAAAGGTGTAAGGCAGGTGGTGGCTGGCCAGACGGGCAGGTGCCACAAGGCTGGCCAGGATCTCCTCCACACATGTCAAGGGAGCATGGATGGCATAGCCCCCTCTGTGGAGAAGTCATCCCCCTGGGCTGCAGCAGCACGCCAACGGGCGTTGTGAAGCAGGTCAGAAAAATGATGCCGGACCTGCTTACAATTGCGGATGAGCAGTCCGACATCATTGACCCTGTGGACTAGGTTGTTCCACAGGGCAGTCCACTCCTGCTGATCATGGGTGGCCCGACCAAACAAGATCGCATAGTGCTGTATTAGTTAATTCAGCAGGATTTCATTTTCAGCTGCTGTGTAGGCTGGCAGCCTTCCATGGGATATTGTGCCTGAAAGACATAAAGATGGACATAGGTGTGAGCAAGTCATGCAGCAAGGTTACCACAGTTCTTGATGCACATCACTGTCACCCCCCCGACATATCAGCAACAACAAACTGTACACACAACTCAATAGTTATGGCTACAGCCTACCTACCAGTGGGGTAGATATTGTACTGTGCCACGATTTGTTCAATGTGTTTGTAACCATGTTCTCTGTGTGGACTCTATTATTGCTGGCCTGTTACAGACTATTCACCTGCATGCCATTGTCATGGCCACAATGGTTCCATATATGTCTGTGGTATGCTTGCTATGTGTTTGCTGCACATCTGACATTCTGTGTTATTGTGGTTATCTATGTATGCTGTTGGACATGTTGTGGGATTGTGTAGACTATTACTACCGACATATGTTTTATAACAGTGACACAATAGCATGTATATGTACTATTGGCCAGCAGAGCCACCTCTCCAAACTCATCTGCCCATGTTACCAGGCCACATCACATGTGTGACCCACCCTGGGGCCTCCTCATGTACTGGTCCAGCAATACCGTCAGGTGGAACCAACCCAGGGTATGTTGCCCCCCCAGGGGCACAGACAGACATGTTCCTGTCCACTGAGGACAGGTCCAGGGTATGTTCCATAACAGGCTCCACAGACACATGTGGGATGTGCTACATCACCTTGAGGCACCCAGTACACATTCACAGGGCCCACATGCTCTTCCTTCTCAGCCTAGAGGCCAAGCACCTTCAGGACATGAGCTGATGTTGTGAGTAGCAGTGGGTGGGTGGCTTGTTCCCATTGTGTCAATATTGGGGCCCATGGGGTGTCCACCTCACAGACCACACCCAATATCCAGGTTGTTTACCCACAACATGTGCCACATACCACCCCTGTAGGCTGTCCTCTATATCTACCAACCCTGACCACCTCCACAACTATACCTGCCATACTTCTCCATATTCCCATTCCATACTTCACAGACAAGGGCAATGTGGTCCCAACAAGGGGTTCACATGTGACAAACCTGTCCATGTTGCACACACTGACAGCTATAGATATAGGTGTGTATTGCTATGTGTGCTGTTACCTCACACATAGCATGCAGCACTGTGGTAGTAATATAAGGAACATGTATTTGCATACATATTTTTGTTTGTGTGTGTGTTTGTATATATGCAGACATGTTTATATAGGTATATATCTATATATGTGTAGATATATGTGCTCATATATATGTCTACACATGGGTATCTGTATATTTGTGGAAATACCTGTATATATATAACTATATATCTATATATCTATATATATATATATATATATATATATATATATATATATATATATATATATATATATATATATATATATATATATATATATATATATATATATATATATATATATATATATATATATATATATATATATACATATATATATATATATATATGGATCTAGGACTATTGAACGAAAGTTCAATAGTCAGAATCCACAATCACCAAACACACTTTAACAAAAGCGCTTTACCAAAAAAGCGCTTTCGTTAAAGTGTGTTAAAAAAAAAAAACAATAAACTTACTTTTGTGCATGAGGGTAAGTCCCCCTGCACACCCTCCTACTTTAATATTCTCATGCCGAGATTGCACTACAGTGAGGAAAAGGGAATATTCCCTTATCCGCACCCTAGTATGATCTCCGCAACAATCACTCCCCCACGACTCCCTCTAGCTGCAGGCATACTTCCACGAAAGTGCTTTTTCGGTAAAAAGCACTTTTATGGAAGTATGCCTGGCTGTTTGTGCTTTGGTGAAAAGTTCCTTCGAGGATCAGTACTTATCCGATATATATATATCTATATATATATATATATATATATATATATATATATATATATATATACACACACACACACATTACATGTGTGAGTGTGTATATATATATATATATATATATATATATATATATATATATATATATATATATATATATATATATACACACACACACATTACATGTGTGTGTGTATATATATATATATATATATATATATATATATATATATATATATATATATATACACATTCAGCCATCAGGTCCACAATCTCAAAACACCTTCCTGCACAGCTGCACTGTTCTGCCTTGCTACAACACAGACAGGTGCCACATATGGACACAGCCTGACATTAGGAGGGTATATGTAGGGCTTGATTGCAGGTACCCCTATTACACACCTACGGCATTCCTGCATGCTACAATACAGGTTAACCTGAGTATCCTGCAAGAGGGGGGCTGTGGAACTCACATGTCCATCATTATGGCATTACTTTGACCACCAGCTATTGGCCACATAATATACATACTTCCCATTACACAACACACACTATGATGGCTTACATCTTATCAGTCAGTGCTGCTCTGCATGGTTGATGGGTATGGCCCACTACCCACAGAGACGGACTCTATTGTCCTTAGCAGTTGTTCAGCTGAACACAATTACAACAACAACAACATCTGAAGGCACATATAAATCATACCACATCATCTATCCCATTATTATGGACCAAGTACTATGGTCATTTACATACATATATACTCCACATACCTGTTCTGGGAATGCAGACTCTACTGGATGTTTTTTTTTTTTTTTTTTTTTCTGTGCCTTATAAGCACACACTCTCTCTCTCTCTCTCTCACTCTCAGTCTCTCTCCAGTAAATGGAATGAGCTGCTTTGCATAGATTGCAGCATGGAATTTGTACGTAAATCACATGATCAGGTGATGGCCTCTGCATCAATAAGTGTCCTCCACTTGCTACCTACATGTAGCATGGTGTGCAGTACTTCCAATTACCACTGTCATGGCAAACAACTACTATAAATCCCTACATCATCTGGGCATGGTCCATTTACCTTTCCTGTATGATGGACATCCTTCCTGTGTGTGGGCAGCAGTTTTACAGACAGCAGGTAGCAATACCTCTAACTGCAGAACCTGCACACTCAGGCCAGCTACATATTTGTAGGAGGTTTCAGAACTACAGACAGAGCATGAGTAGTGTTGTTGTTTACATTGTATAGCACTGGTGTTACAGGGTTTGTGTGTGCATACTAGTTTAACTTGGAATGCAGTCTGTTTGCATAGCTCTATGCAGTCTGTCTGCATAGCTCTCAACTGAGGGCCTATCCTCTTGATGGCCAGAGGTGCACGTATTATGTTTTGTCTGTCCACCACACAGGTCTTGTGTCAGATATATCACTGGCAGTGTGTGTGTTTTGAGTGCTATCAGTCCATGGCTACATCCATTTCTGTTTCTAACTTCATATTCCTGACTAAGGGTATGTTGCAGACTATCCTGTAACACCAGCGACTTGCTTAGTGTATGACAATAGTTTTCCACATATGGGCCTGTGTTCCAGCCTCTGTCCTCCACCTACATACCAGGCTTTGTACATATGACATGCTGTCAGGGGTTGTTATGTAGTGGGTTGTAAGTATGTCATGCTGCCATTCCTGCCATCAGTCCAGTGCTGTTGTGTCCCCCTCACATACTGTGGGGTTGGGTCCATATATGTGTGGGCTTTACCTACACAATACATGTGTGCCCTTATGCACTCCAGAGGCCAGTGTATGTTACAGTGGTATATGGCCCTGTATTATTGAGTCTGGGGAGATGCACCATAACTAACCTAGGCTGTTACAACATGTGGGGGTATCAGGGCTAAGCTGCCTTAAGGTATCTGGATGTACATTACCATACAATTCACCTTGGGTAAATGCAGGCCTACTGCCTCATGCCATACAGATTTTTCTGTTTGTCAGTGTGATTGTGATGGTGTCAGTTATGCCTTGTTATGTGACAGATACATCCCATTGTGTCATCTGAGGTATTTAACCCCTAGGGATTGTCTACATAGTGTAGATAGAGGCTACTGGACTATACATCTGCATTACTTACTGTTGATTAATTGATATCCTGTGGCCCAGTCTGTCTTTACTATTGTACTACTTGAAGGCCTCGGCCTGGAGAGCAACATATGTAAACTTTTCCAGACTACTGTATTAAGATAACTGTATCACAGTTGCATTACTCTGTTTATATGTCTGTCAGTGTTTAAACAGCTATATGACATGGCATATACAACTGTAATAGTACACAAATACAGCTTTCCCATGTATGCAAGCCTGTGTGTGGTGTTATATCCTTTGACCTCTCTGTGGGTATATGTTGGAGGCAACATATACCCACAGAGAGGGTATATGTTGGAGGCAACAATTGTCATTTGTATGGGTGGCTCATACAGTGTCCAAATGGTATGGTGGTAACTAAAGGCATAGTAGCTGTTCCATATTGTGTGCACCATCTACATATGTATCTTCCTATACATATCTCTGTGTGTGAATGTGCAGTTACATATAGATATATATATATATATATATATATATATATATATATATATATATATATATATATATATATATATATATATATATATATGTGTGTGTGTGTGTGTGTGTGCGTGTGTGTGTGTGTAGCTGCATATATGTGTCTGTGTATATGTATCCTAGGGATGTTGATTGCTTCCACATTGTACATTCCCTATGGTAGCCAGACTGTACTGCATGATATGTCACTGATACCAGCCTGACATCATACAGGTGGGATGGAGTACTGTTAACATCTTGTGCCCATGTTGTGTCAGGTCCTGGTTATGAGATCTGCAACAGTTGGTTGTGTATTGCAGGGCAGACATGTTTGGCTGTGAGGGGGAATACCTATACATACAAGACACATGTTGTTTGGGCCCCCTCAACCCCATTAATGGTACATGTGGACATATATGTTTTTGTTATGTTCCCATTTTTATCTACAGATGTATGTCTGTATATACCTATATAGATATATATATATATATATATATATCTTCTTACATATATATATATATATATATATATATATATATATATATTTAGATATACATGCACACACACACACACACACACACACACTTACATCTACATGTTTATATACATTTTCTATACTGTTGAATGACTGGGCTGGATGATATGTTTGTGAAAACATCCAAGTTATGTGCATTTATTATGGCTTAATGGTAAATCATTTTGGCTAGTGTGTGCAGGGTGCTTGGTTCAAATCTTGCTGAGGCTGTTTATTTTGTTGCTGGGCAGAACAAGGGCCATTGGATACAGATTGATTAAGGCACTTTTAAGCAGTTGTAAGAGGGTTTGCGTGGGTTTGCGTTGAGGTACGTACTGCTAACTTCCGGTTACAGTTTCTTATACTCAGTTAGCTTCTAAATTGCTTAACCTGTGTAGGCATTGCTTACCCTCACACAAACAAGCTTAAACCCGCTTACTGCTGCTTAAAAGTGCTTATACCTGCTTACCCCCATGCTAATTTCTTTAACAGAAAAGAAAAAAGGGTGTATAGGAAAGTGGTGAAAAAGGGGCACAAAGAGGGAAAGACAGTGGGGAAAATAGCAAGGGATGTGCAGGAGGGTGTAGGGAAGGTCCATAGCTGCCCATTTCTTCTGCAGCAACAGCTGCGCATATTCACTGAATTTGGAGGTAGGTTTGGACACTCAAACCCTTGAGAGAGGGGTGAGGACAACAATAATATGTTGTGATGCCAATTAGAGCAGATTACATGTGTCCAGTGGACACATGCGTGAAATGGACTGCTATGTATTGGGCGATATATATATATTTTTTCAGGTGAGAGTGAGATGTTGGAGAGGGATAGTAGGTATATTTGGGGAGGTAGGTTGGGTAGGTTAACAGACAAGACAAACAAGACACATACAGGGGCAGTATATGACACATATGTGGGGTAAACACCTTGATTGGGAGGGGTTTGGGGAAATCAGAAGCCAATGAGCCTCCTAGTGGAAACAGTGGTACTGAGATCCCCACCCATGGGCAGTCACCACTGTACCTTCACAGCCCTGAAGGTGGCTGTGCTGGGGGCTGAGCCAGAGAGCCAGGCCAACCCTCCAGTAGTGACACACGGCCCTCGAGGTGGGGTAGAAGATCTCCAAACTGTTGATTGTGCTCTCTACGCACCACGACATGAACCTGGTGATGGGTGACAGCTTCCTGTCTGTGCCCACTCCCAGGGGGGGTAAGCCCCATCCCCTGAGGCGGTTCTACCCGAAGGTGGTGCAGGACCAACGGATGAGGATGTGTTTGTGCCCAGTGCCATGGCCAGCTGAGGTGGGACAGGTGAGTCAGCTGGGACCCGCATTCCCATACGTGCTATGGTGTTTATGGTGTATCAACATATGTGTGTTAGTAAAATTCAACACATTCCAGGGTTAGGTATAACAGCATTCATAGATATTCCCATTAACCCAGAAAGCAGATACGGAACAGTTGCATAGCAAATGGAACACATGCATATATGGGACCACAGTGGTAATAACAACAGCATGCAGGTACGTTGATGGCACCATGCCACCAATGTTGGAGTATTTCAACATAGCACATGCATAGAAATAGATTTAAAAATGTATTAACCAATAGGACATATGTCCCAACATAACAGTGGAGTCATCACATACCAGTTGAGGTGGGTATGTAATGTATTGTTGGAGATATGGTGGTGGGGGGGATGTCAATTAAAATTATTATACTCCTGTAGTTCGCATTACTTTTCTAGTCAATGGTGTTATCTGTACCTTACAAGTATTACTACACTACCCTATTGCCTTAGTTTGGACAGTGATATGGCTATCGACATCTTTATACATGAACTAGTTTTACCTGCAGTATACACCTCTTAACTGGTATACCTGTGGAGGAAATGTTTGTTAACACTAACTAACTGTTTCTACACATACTCTCAGATTCCAAGTTGATGTTGTGCACATACCTGTCCATCTCTCTTTTCACAGACTCTGGCCATGTCTTGACTACATGCAGGTGAACCGGGACATATCTAGACTATTGCCCTCTTCAATATTTACTGACTTACAACACTGTTATACAGGATTTCCTACACAGTTATATTATGTAGCACAGTGTGGGTGACAGTGATCAGTGATACCATATTATTCAGAGCAACTGCAACACTCACAATTCCATAATTCCATACGATACCAGAGTAAACAGTACCAGTACAGGGTATCAAGCTTTTATTTCTCGGCACACTGTTTGTATCCGACGTACCTGTGGGAGCAACAATATTTGTTAGCATTACCTGAATGTTGCCACACAAAGTACCAGATTTCACATTAGTATTATGCACATACATCTCACTCTGTTACTGTACACACTCTGGTCACAGCTTGACAACATGGGGGTGTAGATAGGACATACTTGGCTTATTACTCTCATAATAGTTTCGGGAGTTGCTAGAGTGACAGGTTTGTTCTCATAGATGTGCGACAATCAGTTATATTTCCTGTTTGCTGCCTAAATATCTGGGAGCATCCCGCTCACTTCTCAGGGGAACAGGGTGACAGGCAGCAGATATGGGCCCATATACTGGGCATGCTGGACTTATCTGTACAGTTGTGAGGTATGGTTCTATATGCAGCTTACTTCCACTCCCAGGTCTCAGACAAGGGCTGTGTCTGCTAAAACTAAAACACTGTCCATCACAGCTGTGTGTGCTATATAGATATTGCTGTATATCTCCTATCTGCTTTCTGTCTTATAATTCTCCTGTGGTTTTACATTCTGACTTTGTATTACAACACTCTTATACAGGATTTCCTAAACAGTTATATTATATAGCACAGTGTGGGTGACAGTGATGAGTAATACCTTATTATTCAGATCATCTACATCAGTCACAATGCCATACAATACCAAAGTAAACAGTACCAGTACAGGGTATCATTCTTTTATTTCTGGGCACAGTGTTCGTATCTGACAGACCTGTGGAAGCAATGTTTGTTAGCACTACCTGAATGTTGCCACACACAGTACCAGATTCCACATTACTATTATGCTCATACATCTCACCCTGTTACTGTACACACTCTGGTCACAGCTTGACAACATGGGGGTGTAAATGGGACATACATGACTTACTACTCTTATAAGATTTTGGGGAGTTGTGAGTGTGCCAGCTTTGTTCTCATAGATGTGTGACAATCAGTTGTATTTCCTGTTTGCTGCCTATACGTTTGGGATCATCCCACTGATTTCCCAGGGGGACAGGGTGACAGGCAGCAGATATAGGCCAATTTATTGGACATTGTGTACAGTTGTGGGGTATGATTCTGTATGCAGACTACTACCTCTCCCAGGATTTGAACCATGGCTGTGTGTGTGCTAAAAATACAACAGTTCACATCTCAGTTGTGTGTGCTATTTGGATTTTGTTGGCTGCCTTTTCACTGTTTTCTATGTGTCTCTCAGTTGTACTAAGTGACCTCTGGGAATTACACCAGTTATATACAGACATTCCTACACATTCTATTTATGTTGCACAGTGTGGGTAACAGTGCTTAATACAACAGTACTATTAACTGATTGCAAATCTACATTACCATATGACACCAGAGCATACACATGCAGTCCATCAGTTAGACTTTTATTGTCAGGCTATTATGCTTTTGTTTACATACAAACTATATGAGACTCTTCCTGCCATATTCTTCGGTGTATGCAGTACTTGCCTTAAACAATACAGGTTTTATACTGGCAATTAATTTAGTAATACTTTTAGATTTATTTCCTATGACAGTACATGCATGAGTATTACTAACCTGCCTCGCGTCGCAACCTCTCCAGGCGACAGCCATGGGACTTCTGGTTGTGGCCTGCTCACTTGCCACTGTGAAGGATATAAGAGGAATATTTAGCCATACCTATCCATAATATACATGAGCTGGCAATTATTAAACAGGTACTGGAGGGATACTTACACACAGCTGGGACCACCCCTGTCATCCTAGCTTCTTGGATCCACTAATCCAAGAGATCCCCCTTTCACCGCTTCAGGTGGCCATAGTGATGCCTGACCTGCTAACCAGTTCGGAGTGGGCCAGTGGCACTGGTGAGGTCAAAGGTGAGATGGTCCCAGGCTTCCCCCTTATATTGGGAACCCTGGTACTGGCCCTGCAGCAGTCTCTGCTCATGGTCTTTGAAAAGGAGTCCTGCCACGACTCTGGACTCCTGGATGACCCAGTGCTGCACCAAGAAGCGCACTCCCTCTCCCCTTTTTACCATGGTGCCTACAAGGGGAATCTACAACCAGTTATGAGATGTACTCCCACCTGTTGGGTTGAAGTAGGGCAAAATTACAGCACTTTGCCATGATTGGATGGTTTTGAAAAGGATAAGCTATGGGCAAACCTGCTTACCTAAGGTTGGCATTGTTTAAAGAGATATACCACTGGGCACATTGAGTTAGCTGGCCTACACATTGCTTACACCTCCTAAGCTGGAGTGCTTAAAATTGACTTTGCATTATATTTGCTTTTTGGCATTGATTTATTATTCATTACATTATATATATATATATATATATATATATATATATATATATATATATATATATATATATATATGTCTGGTATACGTGATTCATGTGTACATACACTGTATGGGGTCCTTGTGTTTGGTAGGGGACTTCAACACTCTATTACAATTATACCTGACTTTTGGGCTTACTGCTGTACTCCAGTTCACATATTTATGTTATGTAGTGGGTTATGGAACATATGTCTGTATACTGATTCCTTTCACAGCTTCAGTTTGATTTTACTATAGTGAAGACTTTTTTGCTGATACCTCATTCTTCTGTACTTCTGTGGTGGCTTGGTGGTTGACTACTGTGACTATAGGGTCCCGGGTTCAAAACCTCCAAGGCTGTTCATTTTGTGGCTGGGTAGAACAGCTGCTGTTGGATACAGAGTGATTAAGGCACTTTTAAGCACTTGTTAGTGGGTTTGCGAGAGGGTAAGCAATGTTAAACTTTGGTTAAATATGCTTACAGAGAGTTAGCTTCAATATTGTTTTACCTGTGAGTGCATTGCTTACCCCTGCGCAAACAGGATTAAACCTGCTTACTAGTGCTTACATATGCTTGCTCCCACTTACTACTGCTTAATAATGCTTACACTTGCTTACTAGTGCTTACTCCCGCTTACCACTGCACTAATTTAGGCAGTAATGTCTAATGGTTCTTCGGAAGGTGGGGATTTGGAAGCTGTATGGAGTTATCATTCATTACACATTTTACCTTCCATTTGTATTCATAATTCCTGTGTACATATACTGTATGGGGCACATGTGATTATCTGTGGACTTTGTAACATTATGACACTGACACCTCACATCTGCATTTAATGCAGTACTCCAGTTCATAAATATATGTTATTTAGTAGGTTATGCAACTAAAATATTGGTCATAATGTGATTTGACATGAAAAATGGAATGTCCTACAGTGGGATTCAAACCAGGAATGCCTGCTTGTAAGGCGAATGCTCTGTCCACTACACTATTGCTTCTTCTTCTTCTTTCGGCTTTTCCCGGTTAGGGGTCGCCACAGCGGATCACTTTGTCCGCTCATGATTGGCAATGGAGTTTTACGTTGTCGAGTTGCCAGCCCAGCGCCCAACCTTCCACAGAGTGATTAAGGCACTTTTAAGCACTTGTTAGTGGGTTTGCGAGAGGGTAAGCAATGTTAAACTTTGGTTAAATATGCTTACAGAGAGTTAGCTTCAATATTGTTTTACATGTGAGCGCATTGCTTACCCTGCGCAAACAGGATTAAACCTGCTTACTAGTGCTTACATATGCTTGCTCCCACTTACTACTGCTTAATAATGCTTACACTTGCTTACTAGTGCTTACTCCCGCTTACCACTGCACTAATTTAGGCAGTAATGTCTAATGGTTCTTCGGGAGGTGGGGATTTGGAAGCTGTATGGAGTTATCATTCATTACACATTTTACCTTCCATTTGTATCCATAATTCCTGTGTACATATACTGTATGGGGCACATGTGATTATCTGTGGACTTTGCAATATTATGACACTGATACCTCACATCTACATTTAATGCAGTACTCCAGTTCATAAATATATGTTATTTAGTAGGTTATGCAGCTAAAATATTGGTCATAATGTGATTTGACATGAAAAATGGAATGTGCTACAGTGGGATTCAAACCAGGAATGCCTGCTTGTAAGGCGAATGCTTTGTCCACTACACTATTGCTTCTTCTTCTTTCGGCTTTTCCCGGTTAGGGGTCGCCACAGCAGATCACTTTGTCTGCTCATGATTGGCAGTGGAGTTTTATGGTGTCGAGTTGCCAGCCCGGCACCCAAACTTCCACAGAAGGCACACACATGCACACCTAGGGCCAATTTAGAGTGTTCAGTCCACCTGCAGCATGTCTTTGGAATGTGGGAGGAAACCGGAGCACCCAGAGGAAACCCACGCGACCACAGGGAGGACATGCAGACTCCACACAGAAGGCACCACAGCCAAGGATCGAACCGGAGAACCTCTTGCTGTGAGGTTGCAATGCTAACCACTGCACTACCGTGGCCTACACTATTGCTGTATTACTTTATTTATATATATTTTCCTTGTTATCCTCTTCAGCCATTTAAGCTGCATTAACCGTAGCTAAGCGATGGGCAAACCCGCCCACCTACAGTTAAATTTAATCTCTTTCATAAAAATAAAAAATGGTATATTTATATTGCCCATTTACTATTGCTGTTGTACACATGGGAGGATATTGCTGGGGGTATGCGGACACCCATGAGCGGTCTCCCTCATTCTTTTGGGCTTTCTGCTGTTCTTCATTGTGGGGGCATGTACATTTTGAGAGCTCTGCTCTTAGACATGCCCCCTGAACTCTTACATGCTCTGTGTAAGATTGGGAGCTCAGGCAGTGTGCCTTCATTAATATGCATGGCGCCCTGCCGTCCTGCTCCTAAATGGCCGCTTCCATGAAGGACTAAGCTAGTCCTGCATGGAAGATTAGTAAATCCGTGGGTAAGTCACTTTATACAATACTTTTTTTTTTTAAAGCCAAACTGTTGTGTGCTTTAACCTGCTCTAAAAT
>NC_056741.1:671943123-671975623 GCF_019279795.1 Protopterus annectens | reverse complement strand
TTTTTAAATGTATATATATGTATATATAGAGATAGAGAGAAAGAGAGATTAAGATAGATAGATATTGATATTATAGATGGATATATATGGCTAGATAGATAGCTATATAGATACCTCTATCTATCTATTGCTTCTTAACCATTATTGTAAGCCACTGGTATTCCAATCTTAACACTCCATTCAAGTTATATTTTCTTTTTTCTATTTAACATCTCATCCAGTCCTTCTCTTCCCTAATTTGGTCACATAATTTGATCTCAGTTGTGCTGCATCTCTAGTTCCTACTCACCCCACCATCGTTTGCACGAAGTAAGATGTAGCACATCCACAGCTTCATTTTGTTCCCTGATTTACAGCTTCCTTTACTGTTCTAAACAGCTCTTTATAAAATTCTTCTCTATGCCTGACTTTCCAAGTTTATCCCATAGACCAACTTCCTTCTTTATCCCTTTAAATTAAATACATTTAATACTGATGACTTCCATATGGCCTCATAGTTTTGGTGTTGCAGGCGGAAAAGCACTCCAATTTGTGCTGACTCAAAATATCTTTGTGGGTTTGGCAATCCAAGACATACCAATTTTTAGCCATCATCAGTCTTTCTAAAAGTTACCCCTCCCTTCTTACCCTGCCAGATAGAATCTGTCAGCATGGTTTTTAATGCTATCATAACTCCTTTCATAGTGATCCATGGGAAAGCCTGGAAAGTATATAGCCATAATGGTGTCGTAAACATTTTTATAACTTAGACTTTTTGATCCACTTCTAGGTTTGACTTCTTCCATTGCCTAAACTTAAATTTAATTCTATTAAGTTACATGGTATAAGTTCCAAGCACAAGGTACCCTAACGAGTGTAATCCATACTCCTAAATATTTCACTTTATTGTCCTTCCACAAGCCTAGATATTATATCTGCATTTCCAGGCTAGATGTATTATTTGCCTTGATAGCTTTTATCTTCTCGGTGTTGACATCCCTGGGAAATTTACAAAACTTCTTAATAACCCTTCAATTAAGATGTCCAGATCCCTAGATGGCTCCTCCAAAAGATTAATATGTCATCTGCATAGGCTCAACCTCTACTGTTGTATAACCACTTATATTCAATATTCCTATAGCCTCCTGCAACAGGTTGAAGACAGAGTACAAATAGCTTCAGTGACAGCGAGCAACCTTGCCCATTACCTCTTGTTATTTCAAAATATTGAGATATCCCCACGATTTTTAATTCTAGCAAATGTATTTGAGAAAAACTGTTTGAGTATAGTTCAAAAACTTCAGCTACAAAATGTTGTCCTCCTACAAATACTAATAAGGGTTATTTTAAATACTTCCATCCTTCCCTGTCAAATGCCTTTTCGGTATTTAAATTTATTAAAGCTATCTTCTTCTGAGAAGTTTGTGTATTAAGCAGTTCTCATAATGTTGCAATGTTAGTCTATCTTTAATCAATCCTGTCTGATTCAGACTTACCAATGCTGAGATAAATGTCCCTTATCCATTTGCTAATATGGCTACAACTATCTTATAATCATGATTTAAGATGGAAATGGACCTATACAATGATGCATGTTCTTTTGCTCTCCCTTCTTTATATAGTATGAACATTATTGCCTTCTTCCATTAATAAGGATGGTGGCTCTGTAGTAGTACCTGATTAAAATTATTGGCCAGAACTCTGCACAGGCACTACAAACAATGCCATCTGGAGGGCTTGGCCATCCAAATGCTGGACATGCGTAGCCATGCAGCCCTTACAGGTGCACTGAGTATCATGGAGGATGAGAAGATGCTTTTTTAACTGTCTGATAAGGTATCCCTCTCTGGTCTGTAATGTGATAGTTTTGATCTGGTGGCATGCTTATGCTGATGACTTCATTAATGCTGTGTGATATGAAGTCATGCATACTCTGCAAGCGAAGACACAGATTACAGAACATGATAGCAGACCTCCCCATTGCCACTTGTGCAACATATGTAGCTTATACATGAACTGCCACTACACTTTGCCATTCAAGCATGGCACATTCACATGTCAGCAAGATCTGTCTACATAGTGTGCTTGTAATATATGCTCACATTATGATATCTTTGTGGATGCAGTCCACACATCCATGGGAATGAAACTAACCATGGTTAAATGAGACGCAAGAACCTGAAAAGCAACCTACATAGGCTGCACTCTTTGCTGAAAGGAAAGATATCTCTGTGGAGGAGGCATGTAGTGGCTTTCTTTACTCTGCTGAGTAAATAGTCAGTGATGAAAGAGTGCACTATGAAACTATGAATGCTAGTCAATATACACCAGATTATAGCCAATCTGACCCTGGTCACTGATAATGATGGTGTTCTTCATGCACCTATTCAGTGCTGCAAAGGAAGTTCATCCATGGTAACCCTGGGTTCAGCAAGTGTCCTAATTGCCAGAATGCCAGATGGCCAATGAGTATGAGTAACCAATATCTAGCTTGCCTATCTTGGTGAACATTGGCGAGTAACTTCTGCTTGCCTAACCTATAAGGAGAGGAAGCTTGGCTTAGTAACAGGCTGGAATACAAGCATTCATCCAAATACTGCAAGCAGGAATCAAACACTTATGCAATTACAACATGATGTGCTTCAGCCATTGGAATAGTTGGGATAAACTTCCAATATCTCTGTTTGATACCTGTTGATAACAAGTCTAGTTCAAGTTACTGAAGGTTACTTCTCAGTATCCAGCCTACTGTGTCATATGGTGCCATCACCCAGTAGACTGCCTAAAGATGGTCACATCATTACAGCTTGGCAACATTTTTTTGAGGGGGGGAGCTGTGACTTCTGCAAACCTCTCATCTGTAATCATGCTGCCTCTTAGACTGCACCAGCTCAGAGTAATAGCACAATTAGGTTATTCCTTTTCTCAGAATTGATACAACTTCAAAGGTGGTATATTTATAGACTGGGTTTGTGAGAGCAGAGTTCCTTAGTGGGGGTGTTGCAACAGTAGCAACACCCACAGAAGGACAGTAACCAGGTGAGGAAACCAAAAGAAATGCCAATCTCAATATCAGCTCCAGATAAAATGAAGCACATAGAAGAAACAGACATTCTAAGCAATTTCAGCTCCCTCACAGAACATGTGTTGAAGTGATATATGGTTGTTTATGTATATCTATGTAGAAAGTCCAACTAGCAGACTTAAAACTCATACGGGCAGCATGATGTAAACATACCCACGCAGATATTGCTGTGAAATGATGTTCACAGAGCAGCATCACTTCGACAAAAGTTAGCTGTGAACTAGGACAGACAAGAATGATCCATTGTATGCTCATAAGCCTGACTACTTATTATACAGCAGGAACTTCTTATTGTAACAATCGTTAATGTCTGTTATGTACTTCGCAGATGATAAAGATTCTAGTTGTCTACTGATGTACTATGTTCTTCATCTGTAACTATGTTTGTAATTGTTAATTGCTATGTTGATCAAATTGTTAATTGCTATATAAATCCAATGTAACTACTGTCTGTATATTTTAACTGTGGAGCTTTTCTCCCAGGCCTCCGCTGAATATGGACCTACGTCCAGTCGGACACTCCCGGTCAACAAATGTAAATAAATAAATAAATAAAGTATGACCTCACTTGGCCAATCTCCATAGTTCACCTTCATGCCCATACCTGCATGGATGGTCAGAATGCACAGGTGACTAATTTTTTCAAATGTACAAAACCAGATTCTGTGATGGTTTTTCTCTGGTGTTGTGCCATCTTATTTGCTTATTGCTTTCTCTGTGTTTGGATTCCAGAGAGTTCAGAAAGTTCAAATATTTTTTAGTAAGAGGCATTACAGCTTTTCTGTTCTTGCTCCTGCTTGTATGGAATACCTTGCATATCATAACATTAATAGAACAAAAGCCTAGCACAGATGTCACAAGCATTTCTTGTCATCTCTGCACTAGTTCTCTCATTGTATTCAAATGCTGTAATTATATACTCCACTTTCATTTTCTAAACAAATGAGCATGAACTAACTCCTTAGCATACTTCATAATGCCAAAATATAATCCCTCACTCAACTTTTCTTGTTCATTCATGACATTTTTTTCAGGTCCACTACACCTAATTAACAAAAACATTGATGTGCTATTCACCAATCATACCTATTTACACCTCCTACCCTTAGATTCAATAAATCCATGTAGGCTCTGTACAAAGTGTACATGGCGTTTACATGTTTGCGAGGAGGTGCACAGCAAGTGGCAGTGGGCAATGCATATTAATTTTGTGTGGCACGTCTAAGCTAGGTTCCATTGCTGGCAACAGTGTTGCTGGTGAGGAAACCATGTAAGGGAATGCAGATATCAATTCTATTTAAAGCAGAGACTTATGGTCCGTCGATTTGCCGAAATGATCACCAGGACTAAACCGATAGCTGTCAATCAGTGTAACACATCAGCACAAAGGTCAACATAATACTTGGACAATTAACCAGAAAGAGGGGCATATCTCACATAGATGTCGCATAGAAATGTGTTAGAACAAAACTCAAACATACCTCTCAATCTCTTCGAGCAAGAAGTCTAGACAAATCCATAAATAATGGTGTGATAAAGGCCCAAAAATAGGGACAGATTTTTAATATTGCTCTTTCAAACTTAGAAAGTTGATAGAATAATAGGTTGTACAGTAGCATGAACTTTCTGAAGAGCATGATGTTTGAAACTCAAATGTCTGTCATCAGTTTCTGACTTCAATTTGCAATGACCTGCTAATGATTTGCCAGAAAACCAAAATGTTATGAGGAAAAGATCAAAAATATGAGTGAAAACCTGGACATTCTACACAAATCAGGACAGATGAGATATACGAACCAAGATGTATGTAATATTTACTCACATCACTCCTGAGATCATCCCATTGATATGGCAGAAAACCACAAATTTGATAAGGAAAATATCTGCACATCATGGGACTATCTGGACAGTTAAGAGGTATGAATGTGCAGTATATAGTCCAAGCATAGCACAGGACACTGTACCTACAGTGCTGAGTACTGTGATATCCCATACCGATCTGCAATGGCACATGGATTGCCATATAAAATTAATACTCAGGGGTAGTTTATGTATTGAATAGGGACACACAGATGAACTGTAGGATGGAACACAAGAAAGAAAGACAGGTGAAACTACCTAATGTACAGCAGAGGAGGGCATGTCAATGGAAAGATGGCTGTAGCAGCAACACCAATCACATATCTACAGTATATGGTACAGTAGGGACTGTACAGTGAAATGTGTTTTCTGTGACATAACAATGTGAATGACATCTGTGTGACATAAGCATCCTTGCAAGAATAATGCAGAGGACATCTATCAGGAATCTAATATACAATTGGGGTAGAGTGCATATTGTGAAGCTGTGTAAACTGTTATGGCTGAATATGAGTCTACGCTCAGCAAAGGTTTCCAACAAGGTGGCCAGATGTAAAGACTCATGAAAAATGTTACAAAAACCAACCACAATCATGGACAATGTCAGAATAATACCACCAGTAATCCCACAATTTTGACATAACATTTGTGATTTAGAGTGATAAGCAATGAGCCTGCATGCACCCTTAAACAACTATTATGATACATGCACAGTCTGTGAAGGTAACTACTCACACTGTCCTGGCACTGTAACATCTGCTGGAGGTGTTAGGAGGGACAGAACTATACCTGTGTGCAACAGTATGGGATTACAGATGATACATGCACAGTCTGTGAAGGTAACTACTCACACTGTCCTGGCACTGTAACATCTGCTGGAGGTGTTAGGAGGGACAGAACTATACCTGTGTGCAACAGTATGGGATTACAGATGAGTTGTCTTGTGTGCATGGCATGTATATATATATATATATATATATATATATATATATATATATATATATATATATATGGATTCACTTCAGAAGCTAGAAACTTCTCAATCTCGAAATTCATAAACCTGAAGCCCAAAATCCTGAATCCCAAAAACCTGAAAACACACAGGATACATATACTAACTATACACAACATAAACCATATTATTCTCTTCGAGTATAAGCAGGGGGGCAAGCCCCCCTGCACTCCCCATGTGGGGTGCTGTGCCCCCCACATCTCCTGCTACTTAAATATATCAATTCTGAGACTGCACCTCACTACACTATCATGAATTATATTGTAGTATAGCAAGTTAAAGGGAACATTACTAAGGTTACAACAGGCAGTCATGAAACATGTGATGATATGTTTGCCATTTTTATTCTGTGCAGTGTGATCTCAGAGTGAATATATTTAATTAGCAGGGGGTGTGGGGGCTGGTTGTGGGTGGCACAGCCCCCACGTGCTGGGTGCAGGGAGGCTTGCCCCCCTGTTCATACTTAGTGAAAGCTGCTATGACCAGTGTGAGTAGTCACACCATAGCTTTGTGTTGTATGTGTTTCTTTGTTTCCTTGTACAGGAATATCATCATTATTTCTATTCTGTGTGTTTTCAGTGTTTTGGGATTCAGGACTTTGAATTTTCAGGATTTTGAGTTTCAGGATTTGGTGCTTTAGGCCTATAAATTTCTTGATTGTGCAGTTTCAGGCTTCTGAAGTGAATCCATATATATATATATATATATATATATATATATATATATATATATATATATGGCACAATCCACACTGTCATGAATGATATGCATGCCATAAATGTTATCAAACAGCTATATATACAGTGTGTGCATAAGCAGAGCAGGTAGGACACATGCATCTGGTGTAACAACCTGGCTGGTGTTCTGCACCATCAGACAGTCATGTATATTCCACCAAAAGAATACCTAGGTATGTCCAATAAGCTGTGTGACAGCTCACTGTAACAAAGGTGGTACACTTCAGTTACACATCATTGGAATATGTGTAGGGAGGTACATGAAGAAGAGCACATTGTACACAGTTGCTGGTGTGATGAAGGCTGGGAACCATAAAGGTATTATGGCCTCTGATGTGGATGTCCTTCACATACCCAGTACTTGTGTTGCATTCAAGGGGGTAGTCAGTACTATGACCACATGTTGGTGGATGTACCACTTACCATTTACCACAGGACATGGGTCACATACCTATTGGTCGGATTCTAGGGTGTGATGTCCACATTATACTTTGGTGGTGTGATTGTTTCCTGAATTAACGAATCTCCCATGCTTCTTGTCAATGCAGATGTTGTCATGGCTGTGGCAGTAGTTTTTGGCATGTGTTGATACTGTCTGTATTATAATAATATCACAGTTGAAGTCAACAATTGCCCACAATCTGTAGTCCTTAAGGCAGCTGGTTGGACACAGCATGTGTATCTCATCTCTGATGCCCATCACTTAACTAATGGAGAGGAAAGGGCCTAGCAGACAGCCCTGATGTATGGACCAGATCACTGGACCTGGCATATAGATCACGTCACACATGTCAACATAGTGAGATGTCACGTATATGATACACTGGTCTACCCATTTGGTGACATAGCTGTTAATGGTTACACATGGCGGAGTTGATTGAATACCTCAGTGTGGATTTGTGTCAAATGCCTTGACCTGTTCAAGTTCCACAAGATGATTTTGTTGTCATTATGCATGCCCTCGATGACCTCTTGAGGACATCTATCTGATGTAATAGACATAATGTAGAGTTAACATCTCGCACAGCTGGAATATTACTAGAGTACATGTAGAAGAGTTCCATGATGACATGCTGGTCTACCTTACAGTTGTGGAGGGTCAGGATGTCTCTATACGTGCATGCATCAGGTGCTGTCCCTTTAACTCAGATGGATGCATGTTTAGGTACATCCTTGTATGGGAACATAGTCCATGTGAAGGGTATGTTGAACTGTGTATTCAACCATATCAGGAAGCTGTATGTGCTGAGTCACACCATAGCTGATCTGTGATGTTGTCACAGGTCATTGATTCCATGTGATACACCTACATGAAGATAAGGCAGCGCATGCTCTCTGTCGTGATCTGGCCTAGGGATTTGACTCAGTCCCCCATGCAGGTATCATTGAGAAACCCTCCCCACTGGGGATTAACCCTTACATCAGTAGATGGGTAACCAGTTGACTCACTGACAGAACACATACTGTTAAAGTTGGTGAATCAACTTGTATCAGTAGAGCTGTCATCATTGGCTAACCCCAGGGATCTGTTTTTGGACCTTCACTGTTTGGACCCTATCTCTTGACAGTTCAGGATAAAATATACAGCCTTTGGCTTACCAGATTTGCTGATTCTTGCATATTGGGTGCAATCATTGAGTCCACCAATGATGATAACATAGTACAGGAGGAGCTAGCACAGACAAATGAATGGTGATGAAGACACACTATCTACAAATAAATACAGACAAGTGTTTTTTTTTTTTTGTAGTTTATCTAAAAAGTGGCATTCCATGTTAATCACAGCATTGGCAGTCCTACTATGCTGACACCCTGTGATGCAAGCACTGGGAACACTTGTAGATAGCACTCTGAACCTTGACCACCAAGTGTCTATACTGATATTGAAAGCCTATGTTGTGCACATCATAAGTCACACCATCATATTTAGATCTTAGGATTGTATGACAGCACTGTAGTCAAACCTAATAAGAACAGTAATAGAGTATAATGATGTCTTTTGCATGTACCTAAACAGCCTCATGCAGCAGATGGATAGACCACAGGGCTTTCTCAGCAAGACAACACAGGACTTACAAACCATGCCATGATATATGTAGATAGATTAAAATCCATGTCACTGTAGTTTGTCTGGTATAAGTTGAGTTGACATCTCCCTGGCCTACAGGCCAGTGTATGACCCCCTGATACAGGTACTGCATAGCCAAAAGGCTGATATAGCTGATGACATCAGAAGTGGCTGTTGAGGAGAATATGGTAATAACAGTGTCCCACATGTTGGTGTAAAATGCTCTCTATAATGACAAGCAAGAGCTCTCATACACACGTATACAGTTAGTAGTGAGATTAGAACCTCTACTTTTCTAAGTACGCAGACTACAAAGCTCAATACTTTACGTAAGCACCACAGCACAAGTCTGACTTGTAGAGTCTCAGACAACACTTTATAGCTGATGCCATAAGCAGTGTTTGTTGAGGAGAATGTAACAGTCACACATACAGTTAGTAGTGAGATTAGAACCTCTACTTCTCTAAATACCCAGACTACAAGGCTCAATACTTTATGCAAGTGCCACAGTACAAGTCTGACTTGAAGAATCTCAGGCAACACTTTATAGTTGATGACATCAGCAGTGTCTGTTGAGGAGAATATAACAGTGTCCCACATGCTGGTGATGCTCTCTGTAATGTCAAGCAAGAGCTCACACACACACACACACACACACACACACACACACACACACACACACACACACACACACACACACACACACACACATGCACACACATTTGACTGCAATGAGAATAGAATCCCTACTTTTCTAAGTACACAGACTACAGAAATCAGTACTTTATGCCAGCACCACAGTACAAGTCTGACTTTTATAACAGTGCAGGTCAACTTATAGTAGGTGACATCTGCAGGCCGTGTGGGAGATAAGGTGTCAGGAGGCCTGCATATATTCATATCTGCATAGGTACAGAGGAGGCTATTATCCTAATGGTCCTAGGGTGTTTAGAAGCCTAGCTGTGTAAAAACACAAGTACCCTTATTGAACATAGTTATATGGTCATTGTTAGCAGAGAGATTTTGTGATCAGCACCAAATGGCTTTGTCCATGAAGGACATAGGTGCCACCCCAGAGGTGACTTCACACTCACCAAACCAGTACTCAAGGTTACCCTTGAACAGGGTCATTGAGGAGTACTACTTCACACACAGTTGGAGCCAATTACAAAGTTGTGTGAATTGTTGGGTGATATATCTTTCTCCCCTGCATGTTCTGCTTATATCACAGGCTAGGTTGAGAACCCTGGGGCAAGTTATTTTTGTCCCATTTGATTTGCAGATGTCCAGTATTTCCAATAAGGCATGGTCTGAAACTGCTCTGTAGGCCTGCCATAGGCCACCTCTCAGTGGCTTGCATAATACTGAGTACAGTGACAGTTTTTTCAGTCTTTCTATGTATGTCATGTTTGGAGGCCCTAAATTCTCCCAGACGCAAACCTGTGTTTTCTCCAATTGCTGCAGGTGTCTGTTGAGGTACAGACAGAAAGGAGCATCGTACTCAATTAGTGGTCTGATAAGGGTAGAGTACAGCAGAGGTATGAACACCCTGGTCTTGGATGTGATATCCATATGTATGAGGTATACAATGCAGAATGTGTGTGTCACCATTATGGACACAGTGATGAAAGTGTAGATTGCTGTCAACATTTTTCCCAAGTCTCACAACACTGTGTTTGAGCTTAGAGGATGCTATGCAATCATAATTTGCAGGGGTACTTCATTGCTAAAGGGGACAATGAGGCATTACATGCTTTGAGGTTCAGTGTGTGAATTTGGCACCAATCATTTGTGTGTGTAACCCCCTTCTGTCATATGTTACTATCATTAAGGGACTCTATATGAGTGTGCCCAGTTAACAGTCATCTGCAGTCTTGGTAAACCACAGGCCACCTACTATTGCTTGTACTTCAGGGAAATAGTTTGCAAACACTTGAGTGGCCAGCAGATATTCTTGTGGTATTCTAATTGTAAGTGGCTAGTGGTGAAGATGTAATCCCCAACTCTGAGAGTATGTGTTCTATCAGTGAGTCAATTGGCTATCTACTACTTTATGGCTTAATTCCCACATGGGAGATCTTCACTATCAGACATGAATGGGAGAGACTTTCAAAGATCTTGTATAACTCCACATAGGTGATATGTGCTGTTATCCCTCATCCAGGTCTTTGGGGTCAGTATCAAAAAAGTCCACAAGATTCAATAAGCAAGTTCTGCTCTTGACAAAAATAAAATGGGTCAGGTCAAGTGTGTTAAAGGTCAGCTATGTCTCTGTGGATAAGATCTATGCTGATTCTTCCACTAGCCTTGCAGATAAGGGGTTTTAGGCATATAGATCAATAGTTGTAGCTCTGCAAGTTACCAGAGTGATGTGCATTAAATATAACACAACATCTGATATTACATTTTGTAGTGTAGGTGATATATGTGTGAAAAAGTACTGAAACACCAGAGTTGCAGTGCTTCAGGGGAGGGGGTGGCAACACATGAATGTATTGTAAATATGTTGCATATTGTTGGATTGGGCCCTTAGTTTGTAATGTTTCCACATGCCATTTCATGTCATAGACAGGAACTGTACAGTAAACAGCAGTAATACAGAATAATATGCACATTTCCATAGCGGGGCTAGCATCAAGTTTGTGTGAAGGTTGCCAAAGTGTATACGCATGTGAGATACACATATTTGTGCATAGCTAAGCAGCGTGCAAACATAAGCTGCATTGCTAAAGTCTGACAGTTAGTACTGAGTCCATGAAACACACCTGATGCTTAACTGACTCTGTCGCAGCATGTGTTAATGCAGTGATGCATTCCTTTTTGGGACCATATGGTACTGGGTTTGAATTCAGATTTATCTAATACTTTTAAATACTTTAAATTATAGAGTAATAATGCAATGACATTAATTCTTTATAGTACATGTGTTATTATGTGTTGGCATACTGCAGCAATGTTAAGCAGCATTGGGCAGAGGTAACAGCAGCAGTTTACCATCACTCACCATTGCTGGAGATTGATTCACAATGTGCACCTCTGTGCAAACATGGACCCCAAAAAGTGAAGGGTTTCATTGCTTCTCCAGCAACTTATGTGTATAGTGTGATTCTATTTTTGACTGGATTAAGGTGGTTAATGGGGTATATAGGAAAGTGATGAAATGGGGAACAAGCAGGGAAAAAAACAAAGGGAAAGCAGGACAGGAATGTGAAAGGAGAGAGGAAGGAAAGAACCAGAGCTATCCAATTCTTTACCAGTATAAACTGAACATATGTGCAAAACCAAATCAAGTGTGTCAAGAAGATGTGTGTGTGAAATGGAGAGCTATGTATGGGACGATTTTGAATTTTTTTTTTTTTTTTGTGGGATAGTTGCCATTTAATTTTTATTTTTAGACAAAGAGTAATGTTGGGGTAGGGACATGGGTATGTCTGAGTCAGGTAAGTTGGGCAGGTGAGGAAACAATTTCAAACAGACAAGACAAATAAGACAAGAGACAGGGATGGTGATGATCACAAAAGGTTGGGGGACACCATGATTGGGGTGAGGATGGGGAGATCCTAATCCCATGGTCATCAAGCTAGGAGACAGTGAGAAATGAGTCCTCACCCACTGGACTGTCATCACTATCACCTCACGCTGCTGGTGGCTGGAGTGCTTGACATCTCCTCCTCCTCCTCCTAAAACTATGCAAAACGAGGGAGAGCAGCCTCTCCAGCTGGCATTGGCATGCACCAACAGTGCAGTGCACCATTCTGTGTTCCATCCCTGGCAACTCGCTGAGGATGATGAAATCCCCACCTCTGCCACTGCTCACGGACCATACTTCTGGACCAGCCTCTAGGTAGGACTACCTGAGGGTTCAGGTAGTGTAGGGGCTGCAGCGACAGTGCTGCCAAGTTGGGTCCCAGACATGCTGGGAATAGGTGCTGCAGCTGGTGGAGTGGAGGCAGGCTGATCCAATGAAACTGACCTACCATGCTGTGCTGTGAAGCATTTAGTGGCGTGGCACACATGGATAACATGGACACATTTTGATGACACAAAATAAAAAAAACAAATGAAAATAAAAAATAAATAAATAAAAATAACATCAAAAAATAAAATAAAAGGCAAAGACAAATGCAAGTACAATAAAAAATGTTATATAAAATAAAATATAATAATAAAATAAAAATATATTTTTTAAAAGAAAAGTAAAGTAAAACTAAAGAAAATACAAAAGAAAGATAAGGGTTGTGGTTGGAGAAAAAAGATTAGATTAGTACCTTCATATGTGATATACAATGCATTAATACAATTATACAACTCTATTTTTTAAGTCTACCAGCTCCTAAGAGATGCACAGTATACTACAGATTGCAGCAAGTAA
Organism: Protopterus annectens; assembly: GCF_019279795.1. Classification (NCBI taxonomy): domain Eukaryota; kingdom Metazoa; phylum Chordata; order Ceratodontiformes; family Protopteridae; genus Protopterus; species Protopterus annectens. Next base: position 671,962,510 of record NC_056741.1, on the reverse strand, counting down.
TTCTTGAAATGTGCATATATTGTACATATGCATCTTCCAATTATACAGACTGCAGTTTACAGCAGGGCATTTGTGTCACTGGTATAGAAGTTGTAGTTTAATGTAAATGCTATTGAGGAAATAACAGTATTGTATACTTGTGAAGTGTGACATTTAAACCCACAACCTCTGGCTAAAGTCTAATATTGGACTCTTACAATTAGTTGGGGCTACAGACTAATGAATGCAATCTTGCTTTTACAGTTGGGATATTTTGATATAGCTCTATAACATACCAAAAAATCTATCTTTAACATTTAATGCTACAACAACACTACTCTTCTGCTGCACACATACCACTTGCTTCTGTCAGTCTTACCAGTCTAGCTCTGTGGTTTTGAATATTGCACTCCTGATCACTGGCAGCTGGGGAAAAAACAGAACAGAACAGAACAGAAGACCGTTATGCATACCAGTCTTGCCTATATTCTAAGTCTTACCAGTACTCTCTTGAGTTGATACTTACATAGATGTGGGATGTCCTGATTCTTAAATTCCTTTGTCCAGTGGTCAAGCGTATCCTCTTCCTCCTCCTCTGTAGGTCATTTGGATGTTGCCTACATTGCTCTCCAGTGCATGGGATATCAGTGGCACTGGATACAGCCTGGGCTAAACTGTCCTAGGCCTCAGACTTGTACTGGGAGCTAGAATAGTCCCCCTGCAGAAGCCTGTGGCTGTGGTATAATTTACTAGGAGTCCAATGAACTCCCTGTACTCTGGACACCCCAACTCGGTGTCCCAAACATGACACCTTCTCTACTAATGCCTGCCATGTATGGCTACCAGCAGATCTTGAGCAATGGAGACTGATGTTTCCCACCAATTTCAGTTATCATGTTTACTGGAGTCCGCACAAGTGCACTACATATTTGAGCGATGATGTGTGGAGAGGAGCAGTGCTAAGCAGTGAGAAGTGAAAAACTGATTTTTACACTAGGATTCAAACCTAGGCAAAAGGGGCAAAACATTTACTTCCAAAGTATTGATTTTCCATCTTTGCCACAGAAGAAGTGCTGCTGAGACCTACTCGGGTATCATACATAAATGCAGGTGACAGTATGAGCTGTTGGATATGTGTGTGTGTGTGTGTGTGTGTGTGTGTGTGTGTGTGTGTGTGTGTGTGTGTGTGTGTGTGTGTGTGTGTGTGTGTGTGTGTGTGTGTGTGTGTGTCTGACCTGACAAGTTTATTGGATATAGAGGTAGTTGTGTATGTGTCTTAGACAAATGTGAAGGCCATGTAAATTCAGATAGCAGAATTACGCTTACAGAAATATAGTATACAGTATACCTGAGAGTGAATATAATGGGAGGTGGAACAACAGTAAAAGTACATAAGATATCCTGTATTAGAACCCAGGACCATGTGTATGGCAGTCCTACAATTACACCCATTGCCACAAGGCAGTTGAGATACCACCTGTTCATGTTTCAGTTCATTGCTATGAACTGGAATGTCACAACAGTAAACAAAATGTTGGACACCCTGTACTACAACCCAGGACCATCTGTACTCCAGCCCTGCATTTACACCTGCTACTACAGGACTAGTTATATAACATATCCTAATTTAGTAATCATTCTTAAGGTCTCGATGCTAACTGCCATATAATATCACTTAGCAAGTTTGCTTGGTGCCCAACAGAATTAATTGAATGTAAACGGTTTCTGTTTTTGGCTGTCTGGGTCCTGTCTGCAGGTGTTTGATGGCTGGAGCTGCTGGAGAACCTCTCGTAACAACACTTAGCTAGTTGCTTACTGCCCATCAGAATTAATTGAATGTCTGTAGTTTCTATGTTTGGCTATCTGGGTCCTGTCTGCTTCCTGGGTGGTCCAGTTGTCCAATTTGCACACTGCCGTGCTTCACAAAAATGTGATAAACACAGTCAAACCTGCCATTCCTTTCCTCAATTTCCTGTGATTGTGCTAAGCACCACATCATGCAAACACTGCCCCCCCCAAAAAAAATTGCAAAACCAAGACAAGAAAGGAATAAAGAAAAGGGACAAGTAGTTGAAATGAGAGAAACTCAATCTATGACGTAGACCCTAGAAAACGATGGTTCACATGAGATATATCTACATAGACCTGGATTTAAACTCTAGCTTGTAGTGCACTTAGTGATCACATAACCTGTTATGATTATTTCTTGCAAATATACAGCTCTGTTTTAACTCTCTGTATTTGTTGGTCATTTTTCAGTTACCTTACCAGTAATCTGAAACATGCAGTTTGTAAGCCATTTTATATAACTGGCCTTAAAATGTGTGAGGATATTAATTGGAAATAATAACATATGCAGTAGTCAACAGATGAAGGGCAGATGGGATGTTAAAGTACACAACCTGTGAATTTGTGCTGCTTACTTACATTTCCAACCTTACATCTGACACTTTGTAGATCTAACCTGACATACCCACTGGATGTAAGGCAGCCTGCATTGCTGTTGTGTTTTCCTTCTACCAACCAGTAATCATTCACAATTGGAATCCGTTAAAAACAAACACTGGGGGAGTGCCTGTACTATGTTTACATTTCTTCCATGAATACAAGTATTTGGGATTTAGCAAATCTAATCAGTCCATACCTCATTTGCATCTTCACCATGCTAAAAGTCCTGAACCTACACCATATAAAAAAGGCAACCATGTAGCTAGGCAAACTGATTGTGATGATAATTGTTTATGTGGAGAGGACTGAGCATATGCTGTTTCTTTGGGAGATATATGCACAGATGATTACTGAACATCAGAAGGTACGCTTGCATTTTTGTCAGCTACATATTGTATATGCTGGAATGTAGTTAAGAAAAATATGAGCAAAGGCTTTTACACTGTTATCTGTATGCATTAGTTAGAAGTGTACTGATGCCATGAGCATGTATATCAAGGCATTTCACAGGTATACACGACTGTCATTTCTTGAAAATGGAATGCTCTGTGTAAATATGTACAAATGTTTAAGTGACAGTTCCTTTGATAACACTTTTAGCATTTCAAAGATGGTTTGTTAGCAAAATGTGTCAATTGCCTGTTCTTTTGGAGGAGGAGAAAAGCTGAGTTACTGTTGTGGCACAAAGATATGTTGCTATTCTTGTTATCCTTGTTTTGCATCCTGCCTAATATTCATATTTCACATCTTTGGACTGTTTTATGTTTCTCCAATGGGTAATACTGACTGGCTACCTTTTATGTTTTATCTGGAAACAGTTATTTTGTAGTTATGTGATATTTATGTGTATTATCCTTCTGTTGACCTTTACAACACCAGGTGTGTCAATCCTCGGAGACCCATTTTCACTGATCCTGAGAACCAGAACTGGGTTATACTGGATGCCTTTAGGCAAAATGGTGCTTTTCTGCTGGAAATGGGACAGGGGGATATGGCATGCTGGATGCAAATTTGGTGCCATATTGTTGACGATGTGAATGCCATGTGTTGCCATGGCAGGAAATATGAGCAGGTGTGCCACAGAGACACTGATATGATCACATCTTCATGGAGTAGAGCAGCTACCATGACCAGAAGGTTACAGGGGGAGAACCTACTACGGAACCCCCACTAACACCCAGTGAAGAGTTCCTGGCCAATACCAGGTATTCAGGCAGCTCACAGGAGAGTGTAGTAGAGCATGTCCTGGATGTCAGAGCAACAATTTCAGAGACAGCAAGCACATCCCAGGAGGACCTTCCAGGAAGGCTTTGGTATCTCAACAGTTGAATATTGCTGTATAGTAAAACAATTGAAATCCATACATTACCTCTGTGTCACACAACTTTTATCTGCCTGGGAGGATTGGAGATTGCTACATTTATTAGGTTAGGTTGGAGTTATTAGCCACATTCTTGTTGAAAGTATACTTAATGGACATATAAGGGGGTAAAAGTATTAACCCCCCTGTGTTACTGTTAAAGTGATGATATTGCTGTTACCTTTTGCTTAACTTCTTCCAGGACCCCTAGCTTGCAGAGGGGAAAATCACCTGCAGATGGTAAGCCAAACATTTTTCTGTCAGTATTGCTGCACAATTTAAATAGATATTTTAGTGTGTAATGTTGATGTCAGGCCTATTGTGTATATTGCTGTAATGTCTGTAATAGTAGCAGCACTGTTAGTTTGTTACCATATATTGGACTATAGTGGTGTAGGTAATAATTTTTTCCTGTGTTTGTTGTTTTTCATCATAGGTGATCATGACAGTGAAAGTATGGGCACTCTGCCACCTACTGTCAATGTATCAGCAGACTGTGATGATGAGGTGGCCAAACAAAGGCAAAGCTGGGGGGGGGGGCGTGTGTGTAGAGGTTGAATCTGACATAGAGGGTAACATAAAGCCATCCCCTGTGGTTCCATCTAACATTGCCAGTAGGCCTATCCCTACCCATTCCAGTGAGCTCTGAGATATTGTACAGGTGTAAGGTAAGGCCTTTGATCAAGGAAGTGTGGCTACTTCAGCTTCAGTGGCTGTTGACTCTGGCCATAGCCAAAGTTAGGACCAGGTTCCATGCAGGAGGGTTGATGGGGTGATCAGAGGGGGCCTGCAGTCCCTCCTCCACCTCGTACAGGTATCTCTTCATGTGCCAGTCAGCATATGTTTAGGGCCATCATGGAGGCACAGGCATGTTCCCATAGGTGCTTAGGACAAATTCTTAGGTTTGTAGTTGTGGCACAGGCTGGCATGTGTGACTGCCTCCACTGTGTTGCTGATTCAATGGATTGGATGAATGACACTTTGGAATGAGGGGTGTCTGTGATGGAACATCTGATGGGAGAGGAATGGCATCCTTGTGGGCATAAGTCAGCCACATTATCTGCTGTTAGCTAACGTAGTCATGTCCAATCATGCTCCCATAGTGGGAGTACTTTCACTGCTTCATCAGTCAGTGTGCTTTCCATACCCAGACTTGGCAGGCCATGGAATCATGGTCCTGGGCATTCCCATGAAGGGAGCTCATCCAGAAGACAACAGTCATATTCAAGTAGCAGCAGTGCATCTGGCCATTGGCAAGGAAATGCCAGTGCAACTCCTGATAGAGCTATTTCTCATGGTTGGGGACAATAATGATGAACTGCTACCTCTACCATGTACAGCTCACACCTGTCTGACTTACCAAGACATGGAACCTGTACCGAGCTAGGCTGTGCACATGCAGACACACACCAGTTTCACCTGAAGGACCAATAAAGACGCACACACACACATCGCAGTTACATGGTTCATCTGTGCAGCATAAAACTCATTTTGTCTCACTGGCCATTTGTTGGTTTATCCAAATGTCTGCTTGCTTCTCTTTCTTACTCATACACGCTCACTGACCTTTTGTGTCAGACTAGGCATCCTGCCTCCCCAACCAAACACCCTGTGCAAGTTATGATAACTGTGCCATATCCCTGTTTTCTATCTTTCAGACTCAGGGATATATAAACATTGTGTCTGATGCTCAGGGTGCATAGCTGACTTACTGCTTAGTATATCTGCATTAGTGGTGTTGAACTCATATTTTTACCTATGACTTATATTGGCCTTGTAAAGTTAGGCAGTTGATAGCATCACAATTTCCTGACTTTATTGTGAATGATCTTGTGAGGGTTGTGAAGTCAGAAACTGCAATGTCCATCATAACTTTCTAACTTCTCTCATTAATGATTTCCCTGTACAAATCTATGGTGCTAAACTGAGGCCATGCAGTGATCATCATTACTTTTGAAGGGTATGACTCTGTGAATCTTTGATGCCTGAGGTCTACTACTTAATAACAGACATATATGTCACATAAGTCTCTCCTATCATGTTAAGATAATTTATGTAAAAAATCTTCCACCTTTTACTTGCTTACAGTACCAGACTATGTTACTCATTCATATTATTACACAATACACTCCAGGTTAGAGACTTACCTTGTAAATGCAGCAGTTAACACAGCAGCGGCAGTTGACACAGTTGTAATTCAGGGCTGACTCTGTCTGATGCAAGCATCGCACAGCCAATACATTGGGAGGTAAAGGTTGTGTGAGTTGCCTGGCATCAATGTTACCATACGTATGTGTGTAGGAAGAAGGTTTTAGGCCTCTAGGTGGTGAGTGAGTGTGTTATGCATTGTATTTTAGCCAATGCAAGGGCATATTGAGCATGCCTATGTCTGCCTACACCCACAGCAACTGGTAGTCCCCCCTCTTTCTCCTCATCTGCCTGTGGCTGTGGTAACCTTGGCATTGGTGATGGGATGTGTGGCCCTCCTCTTGCTGATCCTGCTGAAGCTGTTTCTCAGGATGAAGTTGTATAGAATGGCACAAACTGTGAATATTTCAGTACATGTCTGTGGATTGTACTGCAGGGCTCCCCCAGTTGGATCTGGGTACCAGAACTGCAATGCAGCCCAAACACATGCACTATGATATTTCTGGTTTGAGCATGTGCCTCATTATTGTATTCTTCTGTAGTTGTGTATTTACTTCTAATGGGTGCCATCAGCCATGGTTCCAGCATATAGCCTGCATCCCCCAGTAAAGGACCACGTGGGATATCCCCCCCCCCCCTAGCAAACATCTGGTACAGTTGGGAGTTGTGCCAGATATGTCAGTCATGGTAACTACCAGAGTTGCCAGCACACACGTTCAAGATGATTCCATTGGCATTACAAATTACTTGGCAGTTGATAGAGTGGTAGTCTTTTCTGTTTATGTAGAGCCTACCCTGTTCCCTGGGTAGTGCCTTGCTTTCTATATGTGTACAATCAACGGCAAACAGTACTTCATGGCATTGTGCTACATGATAGAACTCCAGCATATTTCTGGCCCTCTCCTCAGACCTATGGGGAAAATATATGTGATGACTGCCATGTTGGAGCATAGAATTCAGCAACTGGTGGAGGATCGTGGGTGCTGATGCCTGTGACAACCCCAGCATATTCCCGGTTGGTCTCTAAAAGGTACCTGTAGCTAAGATTTTAAGTGATACAGATACTTTTGTCTCCAATATTCTATGGGGTGGGTTCCCCTTGGTTGGTTCTAGCTATGAGCTGAGGACGGCAGAGGTAGCAGAGTTCCTGTAGTGTGTCCCTATCTACAATTTCCAAGTCATGTAGGCTGTGAAAAGTTAAATGGGGCTTGAAAATTCTTCTCCTTCTTGGCCTAGGCCTGTTGGCAGCAGCAACAGCATTGGCTTCAGCCTGTAGCACATACAAATGAATTAAAGCAGCAGCAACCCCTAACATTCTGTCCATGCTGACTGCTTTCTGTGGCTGTATGCCAAAAATTTTAGAATTCACAAGAAAAAACAGCATGGAGTCTAAATGGTTACTTTCTAGCTTGTTGAATAGCTTCACCATGTTGGATTGGTTGATTTGCATGCAATTCAGCTGATTATGCTGTAATTAGCATGCCGTGGTGTTTACTGTGTTTGTACGGGGATATATGCCTCTACATGGTACTTATTGAATTCATAACTCATTGTTACTGTGTAGGGTTTATTGAGTCCACCTCACTAGCCTATTTACTACTGAATTGTGACTTTGTTTTCCTAAATCCTTTTGTTAGTTCTCATACCTCTATTATGCCCCTGATTTTGCCTTATGTTAACACTGTGTCCATTACAAAATTCTTGACTTTTCTAATACATTATCTAGGATTACAGTCAGTGATTAAAGTTAAACATTGGAGTTCCATACTTCAGACATCAACAACCCCATTTTTCTATTTTTGCACTTGAGGTTGGGGTGTCACTGTGTCAAGTCAACAGATTCAATCATCTAGAGCCAATATCACACCACTAGGTAGCTACCTTCTGCTGTGGTTGTTCTTCCACAACATATATACAAATGCACATTCATACCTATGGCCAGTTGAGAGTGTCCAGCAAGTCCACCTACTGCATGCCTATAGAATGAGGGAGGAAACAGAGGCACTCAGAGAAAACCCATGCAAACACAAAGATATGCAGACTCCACATACAAGGCATCCTAACTAAGAAATGAACTGGATGATCTCTTGCTGTAAGGTACCAACACTACCCGTCATGCCACTGTGTAGCCACAATTTCATACTTATTATTCAGAGTTTCATACTTATTGTTCAAAAAATGTATGTTGGTTTGAGAGCTGTTGTTCTGTTAACTTTTTAAGAAATTTTAAGTAATATTTAGATATTGCCATTGACTTCAGACGTTTGTCCCCCTTTGCTTTGGTTTTGTTCATAATTCTTGAACAAAGAATTTGAGAGCAATGGTGGTTCTGTTTGGGTATCCAGAAATTGCCCTGCCTTCCTCTGGTATGTTTGTAAGGACCTTCTTAAATTTTCTTCTGACTATTAACTTGTTTGACAGTTTCAATCTGCAGTAGTCTACTTTCACAGTTTCCAGTATTTGTACGCACACACACACACACACACACACACACACACACACACACACACACACACACACACACACACACACACACACACACACACACACACACACACACACACACACACACACACACACACACACACACACACACACACACACACACACACACAAAAACAGGTCTAGTTTCATTCACCGAAAGTACACCTCTTCACATCTGACAAAGCAGAACTTACTTAAGCGAAAGTGCAGTTTAACAACAACGCACTTTCATGAAATACAAATAAGCAATACCTGTTGCCCATTCCAGGATCCTGTGGCAGTGTAGGTGCAGTGTTTTTTACTTCTTTTATTTTTGCAGGTTTAAAGGGAGTATAAGGTTTGAGCAGTTGGAGCTTTTGGATATAGGTCACGATACAGTGAGGATAAGGAAATGTACCCTTTTCTCCACTGTAGTATGATCTTGGAGTTAGTATACAGGGGTGTGCGGGGCACAGTTTGCAAAAGTTTGTTTTTAGTGTTTATTTTTGTTTAGTTTTTCTCATTTGTATTTCACGAAAGTGCATATTCGTTAAACTGCACATTCGCTAAAGTAAGTTTGACTTTGTTAGATTCAGAGGTGCACTTTCAATGAATGAAAATATATATATATATGGATATATATATATATATATATATATATATATATATATATATATATATATATATATACACACACACACACACACACACACACACACACACACACACACACACACACACACACACACACACATACACACACCCTGATTCAGCAAATGTCCATGCAGGAATAACTTATTCCTGCACAGAAGCGACTGTGGCTGTTCAGCACGGCAGTGCACCATGCATATGTATGAAGGCACACTGTCATGCTGTAAAACAGACACAGTTCTGTGTATGAGTGCAGGGGGTGTGTCTGAGAGCAGTGCTCTCACAATACACATGCCCCCTGCACAGCAGAATTTCTGTATGACAATTTAAAATGAGCGAGAACACTCGTAACACCCCCAACCCATCAGGGTAAGAAATCTGGACAAAGCAATAATGGAAATCATCCCTACAAAGCCATAAAGTTGATAGAATAACAGATTTAGCATAAGCACATAGTGCACACTTCCCGACCCATCAGAGTAAGGAATCTGAAAAAATCCATAAGGGATAATCCTCCCTATAAAGCCAGAAAGTTGCTAGAATAAGAGGTTCAGCATTAGCATGGATATTCTGAAGGGTACAAATTAAAAAACACAACAAATAAAATTTTATTTTGAGATATGCAATAATGTTTAAGTGTAGCTGCACGGTTGTTCCTGTTGCTTATCTACGCTTAGCCCAGCTGAAATGGCTGGATGAGTTAAAAAGCAATAGACATCCAGCATAAACATAAGTGCAGTAGTGTAGCAGACTATATGTCTTGTATGTAGTCATTCATGGTTCGAGCCTCACCAAAGCCATTTGCATTTTGTATGTGTAAACATTACAATTGTAATTTATTTGTATATTTATGTAGGATGAACAAAAATGTAGAACACAGCACCACAGCAAACCAATAAAAAGTAGATGGCAAAGAGCAGTGTAAAATCTAAATAGATTTTTAATTGAACACAGGTGAGCACTTTCACGATAAAATCGCTTCTTCAGACTATACAAAAAATCAGCAGCAACTGAAATATTTAAAATGCAATCAATTAAATATCTACCAATAAAAAACATTCAAATACAATAGCCATAAAAGTGACACAGCTTTCTTTTAAGACAGAAACCATAAAAGGCTATTGCCATAAAAACACACATAGCAATATACTTATTTAAGAATCTTTCTTTCTTTCAGAACTAGCTTAAGAGGTACCGATTCATTGTTTTACCATATTTATGTAGGAAGTAGCTTATTTTTCTCAACCAGAGTAGTGTATTAGGCCCAGATGTGAAGAGTCAGTGTAATAAAGTAGTGAAACCCCCATATAAACACAAGTGCCCCATACAGTATAGTCACACAAGAATAAATTAATTACAGCACATTGAGAGATGTCAGGAAAGATAAAAAAATATATATATTATGTAATGAATGATGAATCAATCCCATACAGGTGTTAGGCAAATATAATAAATATAAATATATAAATATAAGAAAACATAAGCAATGCTAAGCATTGGAAAGCTATGCTAACCAGGTGTAAGCATTGTGTGCATATGAATACTTAGCAATGAACAACCCAGCTAAGTAGATTTGCCCATTGGTAAGCAAAGATGAACCTACCCGTTTAAGCACTACCAACCTAAGCTAAGCAGGTCTGCCTGTAGCTTAGCTTAGCTCAGCATTTTCAAAACTATCCAATTATTGCAAAGGATGGAAAATCGGCCATATTTAAACCCCGCAGGGGGGAATACAGCTCATAACTGGTTGTAGCTCTCCACTGTAGGCAGTGTGGCAGGAGAGGGCATACGCTTCCAGGCACATCACTGGGGCATACAGGAGTCCAAGGTCATGGTAGGACTCCTGTTAAAAAAACATGCCGTGAGACTGCTGCAGGACCAGTACCAGGGTTCCTAATATAAAGCAGAAGCCAGGGAAAGTCTCGCCCATCATCTCAGCAGTGCCATTGGTATCCCTTGGACTGGTGAGCAGATCCGGCACCACTATGCCAACTTGAAATGGAGGAAGAGGGAGGTCTTGGAACAGTGGATTCAAGAAGCAAGAGAGAGGGAATATGTCCCAGCAGTGTCTAAGTATTCATAGCAATAACTGTTTACCAAAGTCCAGCCTGTGTATGTGATGGATAGGTATGCATAAATGTTTCTCAGTTTTCATTACAGCTCCAGCTGAGTGGGCTGTGAACCAGGAAGCCCATGCCAGCAAATTGCAAAGGCTGCATCTCAAGGCTGGTGAGTAACAATCCTGCTTTTAGTAGTCATACCAAATAAATATAAAGGAATAAAATGTCACCTGGCAGTATAAAAATTGTGTATGGTTTCTACTGAATAAACTAGACAGTATGACAGTAATAGTCCCATATAGGTCATATTTAAATAAAAGTGTATCTACCTGGCACTGAAGTTCTAAGTCCTGGACTGGTTTTGTTTATTCTGGTATCGTAAGGCTTGCATGTTGCATTCACCAAGATCTGATATCGGAATAGTAATGTTGTGCCAACCACTGTTACCCACACTGTGCTACATAAAAAAAAATATGTCTAGGAATGTCTGTATAAGAATGTTGTAACTACAAGGTCAGATTGTACAACCAAGAGAGATTTAGACAAAAAACACTGAAGGAAGTAACAGCAGTTTCTCAATATCTCACTCTGATTAAACACAAATTGCTGTATTTTTAGCAGACACAGCCATGGTTCGAATCCCGGGAGTAGTAGTAAGCTGTACACATTTTATCTAGAAATCTGAGAATATGTGTAGAAACAGTTAGGTAGTGTTAACAAACATTCCCCCCACAGGTCTACCAAGTAAGAGAAGTAGAATATAGCTATAAGATGGTTGAAGTATATACTGTGTACAAACATACCACTGCCCAAACCAAGGCCATAGGGTATTGTAATAATACTTGTAGAGTAATGATTAGAGCAATGACCATTAAAGTTGTGAGTACTGCAAGGATATACATGTTAATTGACATCTCCCCCCACCACCATATGTGCCACAATAATCTAAACACACAAATCAATGGGTATGTTTTACACCAAACCTACTGTTGGGACATATGTCCTACTATTCAACAAATATTGAAATGTGTTTCTATTAATGTTCCATGTTGAAATACTATCATTGGTGACCAGTTGCTGTCAATGTAACCTGCATGCCGTTGTAGTGGCCACTGTGGTTCCATATATGCATGTGTTCTGTTTGCAATGCAACTGTTCCAAATCCGTAGTTTTGGGTTAATGGGAATATCTATGCATGCTGTTATAACTAATTCTGGATTGTGTTGACTATTACTAACCCACATATGTTCTAAATTTGCAACACCGTAGCATGTTTGGGAAGGCTGGTTCCAGCAGACCCATCTCTTCCACTTCATCTGGCCATGGCACCAGGCCCCAGCATGTCTGGGACCCATCCCAGGACCTCCTCATCTGCTGGTTCTGCACCACCTTCTGGTGGAACCACCTTAGGGGATGGAGCTCGTCCCTGCCTGGCAGCAGGCGCAGACAGGATACCATCACCCGAAGCCAGATCCGGGGACTGGTGCATAGCGAGCTCCAAAAGGAGTTTGGAGATCTGCTACACCAGATTGAGGGTCACGTGGCACAATTAGAGGGTCAGCCAGCCCTTCCTGCTCAGTCCCCAGCATAGCCAACTTTGGGGCTGGGAAGTTGCAGTAGTGACTGCCCATGGGTGGAGACCTCAGTCCCACTGTTTCTATTTGGGGGCTCAAGGGCTTCTGACTTCCAAACACCCCTCCCCGTACAAGGTGTTTATCCCCACATGTCTCATATACTGCCCCTGTATCCTGTCTTGTCTGCCTTCCTACGCAACCTACCTCCCCAAATATACGTACTATCCTTCCTCAACATCCCACTCTCACCTTAAAAACAAAAAAAAGGGCAATCTGTACCCACAAAAAACTTTCACCCCATACATAGCTGTCCATTTCACACACGTGTCTACTGGATACATGTAATCTGGTGTAAATGGCTTTACAAAACATTATTGTTGTCCACACCCCTCTCTCAGGGGTTTGAGTGTCCAAATATACCTCCAAATTCAGTATATATGTACAGCTGTTGCTGAAAAAGAAATGGACAGCTATGGACCTTCCCTACACCCATTCTGCACATTCCTAGCTACTTTCCCTATTGTCTTTCCCTCTGTGCGCCCCCTTTTTCACCACTTTCCTATCACCCTTTTTTCCTTTTCTTTTAAAGAAATTAGTGCGGAGGTAAGCTGGAGTAAGCTCTTTAAGCAGTAGTAAGTGGGATTAAGCCTGTTTGCACTGTGCTAAGCAATGCCTTTACAGATTAAGCACTTTTAATGCTAACTGTCTGTAAGCATATTTAACTGGAAGTTAGCATTGCTTGCCACTGCACTAACCTGCACAAACCCGCTTAGAATTGCTTAAAGTGCCTTAATCACTCTGTATCCAGCAGCCCTTGGTCTGGCCAGAAACAAAATAATCAGCCCTTGCAAGTTTAGAACCCAGGACACTGCACACCATAGCCACAACAATTTGCCACTAAGCCATCTGAGCTGTACATATGTTTGACGTTTTCTAAAACATATCATGCAGCACAGTCATTCAACAGTAGGGAAAATGTATAGATATATATCTACAACACACACACATGCACATGCACACACACACACACACACACACACACACACACACACACACACACACGCGCGCGCACACACACACACACACACACACACACACACACACACACACACATATCTCTCTCTCTCTCTATATATATATATATATATATATATATATATATATATATATATATATATATATATATATATATATATATATATACATATATGTATGTATATATATATATCTATATATATATATATATATATATATATATATATATATATATGTGTGTGTGTGTGTGTGTGTGTGTGTGTGTATGTAGTGCATTCAGGCATCAGATCCACATTCTGATCCTCTCAATGCAAAATTCTGACCAAAGGCAGTGTAAATGTGTGTGAAGAGGCCCAAACTTGTGATCTCTTGTAATTATAGTCCTTATCCCATCCTCCACAGCTGAACTGTTCTGCCTTGCAACAACATAATAAGGCCTGCCAAGTCCTGGACCCAGGGCCTTGTAAGCTATGATCAAAGCAATGTAGCATTACACCATCTGAGTCCTACAAAATAGTGATGACATCCCAAACATATCAATAAGTACAGTCATCCAACAGCAGGGAAAGGAGTCTGTAGAATCAGACAAGTAGTCTATATATACATGTATATATGTATAGAGATGCATATATGTGGACAAATATATACATGATACATATATACATAGAGATATACATCCACATTCATATCCACATATATGCATACATACACACATATATATATATATATATATATATATATATATATATATATATATAGAAAGGTTAATAAATGCATATGTATATATATATATATATATATATATATATATATATATATATATATATATATATGGTTCTACCTCACTTCAACGACACCGGAACATCGACACGAAATCGCGAGCCCCAGAAGACCGACAGTGCAGAAGACCGACGCGACGGGACCTAGAAGATCGACAAGCAGAAGACCAACCCGACGGATGAAAGCACCGACGCCGAGGATGCCGAAATGGGAAAAGGCTGTGTAAGTATGTGGTAGTGACGGACGTTAGGGTGCAGTAAGGTAAGTGTGGATAGGGGTGGGTTAAGTGAGTTAGGGTTAGGGAGGCGGTCAGGTAAGTGTCGGTAGTGATTGTGTTTGGGTTAGGGGCGAGATAAGTGAGTTAGGGTTAGGCGGTCAGGTAAGTGTGCAGTAGTGATTGTGTTTGGGTTAGCGGCGGGATAAGTGAGTTAGGGTTAGGAGCCGGGTCAGGTAAGTGTCGGTAGTGACGGACCTTAGGGTTAGGGTTTGGGTTAGGGTTGTAGGTAGTTGTGTATGTGAGGTTTAGTGTGGGTTTGTAGGGATTTTGGTGTGCTTGTGTTGTGTATGTGGTTTTGGACGGGGAATGTGTTTTGTTTGTTGATTGTGGTGTGTGAAGTGTATGAGGTTTCGTGTTTGTGTACCGTCGGTTATTTCGTTGTCGGGCATGTGGAATTTTGTGTTTTTGTACTGTCGGTTATGTGGTTTCGGTGATTGCGTTGTCGGTGTTTTGGTGTTTCGTTTATGTGAGGTAGAACCATATATATATATATATATATATATATATATATATATATATATATATATGTATATATACATAAATATACGGAATTATATGACAGCTGCAAAGACAATGATATCAGAGGGTCATGCTTCTGTACACTAGAATTCAACATCTGGAAACTCACTCACTGTAAGTATTCCTTAAAGTGGGGAACAATGACATGTGTACTGTAACAGAGACCTGAATAAAGGCAGCAGGAAACAGTCCTGCAGTACCAGCCTATATGTAATTCCACAATATTTGGCTACAGAACGTGGACCAAAGCTGCAAAGATGGTGGTATTTTCATATTAATAAAGGATGCACTCACCTCCAGAGTGGTAGACCAACATTATGCATTACAGATCCTGCAGGTGTAGCTGACATTGGGTAAGACAGTGGTTCAGGTTGTAGCCTGTGATAGGTTTCCATACATTTCTCAAGACTCACACTTCATGTCCAGAAACACCCTGGAGAATATTAGTGTCCAGCCTAAAACTCTCATGCTTGTTGACTTCAACTACCCCACCATTAAGTAGGAAAGCTACTCATGTACCGATGCAGATGACCATCACAATGACCTGGTCCTTCCTAACATGGGTGACTTTCTCTACACCAATAGTCAACACCTCACTTGTTATATCTGAACATAAAATAATCACCTTTAGAAATCCACAGCCATCCTACCCCCACTGCACAGGTAACCACCATGAAAAGCCTTTCCAAAGCTAACTATGGCCTCATAAAAGCAAAGGTGGCTAACCTCACATCAGCCATGCAAATGGAGACTAGTTCCATGACAACTGAATCAACAACAATGCACTATGAACATGTACACAAATGCATGGATACCCCATTACCCAATACAACAGTACCCTCACCTCCAAAAAAAGGAAGTTCATCTAGTGGTCCCCTGCCATAAAGAAACTGTACAACAGAAGAAGGGAACCAATGTGGAATAAGGTGAAGTCCCAAGACAGGAAATACACCCTTATCAGCCTGAATGAACAGTTGAGATCCCTCATCAAATACTACAATGTTATCTGTGAGAACAGACTTGGAGCACATAGTAAAGACAACCACATGGCCTCATACAGTTATGTAAAGAATCTCCATGGCTATACCAAGAATTGTTCTAAGCAACTAGACAATAGTTCCTACCAGAGTGAGCAAACAAAAATGCCAATATACTGGCTGGCATCTTGAGTGCAAACAGTACCCCTCACTCCCCCCAAAGGACTAAACCCAAAACCAGTACGCCACCAGGTACCCAGTATTACTGCAGTACAGGTTACAACATCACTGTCCAAGGCCAAGAATACAAACTTTGGGACCTGAGAATATCCCTGGCTGTGTTCTACATGAACTACAGAGTGACCTGGCACCTTACCTGTGTGTCCTCTTAAAGCACAGCCTCACCTCAGGTTGTGCTTTAAGAGGACACACAGGTAAGTTGCCAGGTCACTCTGTAGTTCATTTAGAACACAGCCAGGGATATGTTCTACATGAACTACAGAGAGACCTGGCACCTTACTCGTGTGTCCTCTTAAAGCACAGCCTCACCTCAGGCTTTATCACTACTAAATTGTGCATTGCTACAGTCACCCATCCCCACAAATGAGGTGTAACTACAGACCCTGGGAAATACTGCCCCAACTGCCTGATAGGTCTGTTATGAGAAGCTATGGAATGCATCATCATGCACCTAATAGACATGGATATGGGAATCTGCAGACTCAGGATCCCACACAGTTTACATTTGTGAAGGGTAGGTCGTACCTGCTCATTCAACCTGGTCAACCTCTTGCCATCAGTCACCTGAGCTGTGAATAAAGGCAAGGTGACACCTGCAGCCTACATTGATCTTGCTGAAGCCTTTGATAACATTCCCCACTCACTAAGCTTGGCATCAACCCCTATATCACTAGGTGGGAAAAGAGGCACAAACACAGGAGTATATTGGACATACTGTTGTCATATATTGAGACAGTTGCAGATGTTACTGGGTTTGTTGTTACATCCTTTATGAAACAATAAGTGAGAAGGTAATTGAAAAACCAATCAGTAAAAACAAAATGAAAACTCCAGCAAAGCTAGAACCTACACTGAGTGACCTCCCAAACCTCTTGTATCAGAGGCATATGGTATATATGCAAATGACCCTTATGAATGTCAGGTGTTTCAGCTAATTGACGATTCTGAATGCCCATGACTTGTTTCATCATTTTATTGGACAATTTCAGGCCACTAAAGCCAAACCCCACTAGCTGTGGAAATGCATATCCATTGGCTTGAAATTTTCCATTAAAATGACGAAACAAGTCATGGGCATTCAGAATCACCACTTAGCTGAAACACCTGATGTTCATAAGGGTCATTTGCATATATTCCATGTGCCTCTGATACAAGAGGTTTGGGAGTTCATTCAGTGGATGTTCTAGCTTTGCTGGAGTTTTCATTTTGTTTTTACTGATTGGTTTTTCAGTGACATCACTTATTATTTTAGTTTGTTGTTTGGGATATTTTTGCAGTGACCCTAATGACAATGGACATCAGCTGGATATAATAGCCCTGTGTTTCTTATGCTTAGTCAAACACTCTGCTTGTGCTGTGCTGACAAGGTCATTTACATCCTTTATGAGGAATATGACATCAGTAATACCAACAGATGTGAGTATTTACTGACTGCATTCCCCAGAGTCCACAACTGATATACCAAGGACACCAACTGTCTAGTGAACACACAAAACATGACAGGCAGACATGTGGCCAGTCTGTGGACAGTGTGCCAGTGGAAAGATATGCCAGAGACATATTACTGTGAGTCGTGATGTCACACACTAAATGCATGTCCACACAAACCTTGTCAAGCTATCAGCCACCATGTGTATAACAGCACTGATGACATAGAATCTGTTCACAAATCTGGGGATATGTCCCCCATGTTGGTTCACTGTCTCCACATGTCCTGTGATGTATTGCCACCCACTGTATGTGAATCCATAGGCCACCACCTCTGTAATGCCCCTCGCACAGGCAAGGAAATGGGGCAAGGCCCACATTAAGGAATGTCCCATATGTCAGAACTAGCAGCAGCATCAAGGCCCACAGCACAATACAATGTGGGTGCCTACATAGTGGTATGGCCGTAGCAATACCGACATCTGCACATCTGTACAGAGGACAGACAGAAAGTAGATAGCCAATAGGTTGTGCATTAGGATGAATGTATTGAAAGATACACATCTGAAACTGAAAGGTATGCCATTACTACGTGACAGCAGTCCCCAATGACATGTCCAAAGAACATAGTAGTCTACAGTTAATATCAACATATCAGATTAATATCCAATAGGAGATACATATAAACATGCAGCCCAAACAGGTAGAACAAGGTACTCAGAGTCCAGCTTTGCATGGAGGGGTGTATGGTTCCAGTACTACAATCTGCAATCTACTCTTACTTGAAAAAGCACTGTTAAAACTATTAATGTAATGATGCCATATGTGATAAACTATTTCTGTCAACCAGTACACTGTAACTGGTGTAACATGAAAGTGTGACTGCATAAAACATGGGATACTACCCATGTATGAAACAAATCCAAAGAGAACAGATTGTGGTACTACCCATGTATATCCAGGTGTCCCACACAGTATACTCACACCCTTTGCTACTGTAATGACAGCACATAGAAGCATTTTATGTACAGGGAATTAAATTTAATTAAAATTAAAATTAATTACATTTTATTAGTCTGGAATGTGATTACTGGTTACCAAGGTTAGGCTATGCTTAGCAGGAGTAACAATTGCTTAAATGTAAATGCTAAGCAGATTTGTACACTGGTAAGCAAAACCTATACGGTGTAAGTGCCTATACATTTAACCGTATGTTAGCACCACTTACCGTCAGGCAAACCCGCACAAACCCCCTTAAAGCTGCTCAAAACTGCCTTAATCACTCTGTATCCAACAGTCCTTGTTCTGTCTAGAAACAAAATAAGCAGCCCTTGCAGGTCTTGAACCCAGGGCCTTGCACACAATAGCCTATGCAATTTACCAGTAAGCTATCTCAGCAGCATTGTTTAAGGATGTTTTCTCAAGCACTGCCATGGTGCAGTGGTTAG